>NC_052065.1:34610292-34763649 GCF_903992535.2 Arvicola amphibius | reverse complement strand
GCAAGAGTCTGACCCCTTTGGGTGGATGGCCTTAGAACTGGAGCAGGACACCCCAAAGAATAATGGATCCTCTGGCAGACTGTCAGGTCTTCTTGCAGGCCAAGCAGCACTCAGACAAAGGCCTACCTTGCCCCGGGCAGTCAAATGAAGGAGGGGACGTCCCACTGGCCTGGGTGCACTCAATTCCAGGTCCCCAGAGCCCAAACAGGCTGAGCTGTGGGATTTTGTGGCCCCAAAGACGGGAGGATGAGGCAGGGGGAGGGGGGGAGGATTCTGGGTGCAAGCTGGGAAGGGACAGGGAGAGAGAGGCGGTATCCGGGGAGAATAACCCCTGCAGGAAGAGCAGAAAGTGTGCTGGAGGCAGGGGGAGTTGTGGAGTGTAGGTGGTCCCTCTCAGGGCAGCTGCCGAGGTTCGGGCACTCACTCCTCACTCACCCCAAAGAATGATGGATCCTCTGGCAGACTGTCAGGTCCCCTTGCAGGCCAAGCAGCTCTCAGACAAAGGCGTACCTTGCCCCGGGCAGTCAAATGAAGGAGGGGACCTCCCTCTGGCCTGGGTGCACTCAATTCCAGGTCCCCAGAGCCCAAACAGGCTGAGCTGTGGGATTTTGTGGCCCCAGACGGGAGGATGAGGCAGGGGGAGGGGGGAGGATTCTGGGTGCAAGCTGGGAAGGGACAGGGAGAGAGAGGCGGTATCCGGGGAGAATAACCCCTGCAGGAAGAGCAGGAAGTGTGCTGGAGTCAGGGGGAGTTGTGGAGTGTAGGTGGTCCCTCTCCGGGCAGCTGCCGCGGTTCTCTCATTTTTTTTATTAAAGATTTCCATCTCCTCCCCTCCTCCTTCCCCTTCTCTCCCCTCCCTTCCACCCATACCCCCATTCTCTCCCTCTCCAGTCCAAGGAGCCATCAGGGTTCTCTTCAATATGTTAAGTCCAAGGTCCTCCCAACTCCCCCTAAGTCCAGGAAGGTGAGCAACCAAGCTGACAAGGCTCACAGTGAGCCCGTCCATGCTGAAGAGTCCAAGCCCATCGCTGTTGTCCTTGGTTTCTCAGTCCTCCTCCACAATCAGCCACATTCAGAGAGTCTGGTTTGGTCGCCTGTTCCATCAGTCCCATTCCAACTGGACTTGGTGGTCTCCCATTAGTTCAGTCCCACTGTCTCAATGGGTGAACACACCCCTCACAGTCCTGACTTCCGTGCTCATTATCTCCCTCCTTTTGCTCCTCATCAGGTCCTTGGGAGCTCAGTCCAGTGCACTGACCTGAACAGAGAATTCTCAACAGAAGAAGTTCAAATGGCCAAAAGACACTTAAGGGCATGGTCAACCTCCTTAGTTATCAGGGAAATGCAAATCAAAACAACTTTGAGATACCATCTTACACCTGTCAGATTGGCTAAAATTAAAAACACCAATGATAGCCTTTGCTGGAGAGGTTGTAGAGTAAGGGGTACACTCATCCATTGCTGGTGGGAATGCAAACTTGTGCAACCACTTTGGAAAGCAGTGTGGCGGTTTCTCAGGAAATTCGGGATCAACCTACCCCAGGACCCAGCAATTCCACTATTGGGAATCTACCCAAGAGATGCCCAATCATGCTACAAAAGCATTTGTTCAACTATGTTTATAGCAGCATTATTTGTAATAGCCAGAACCTGGAAACAACCTAGATGCCCTTAAGTGGAAGAATGGATGGAGAAAGTGTGAAATAAATACATATTAGAGTACTACTCGGCGGTAAAAAACAATGACATCTTGAATTTTGCATGCAAATGGATAAAAATAGAAAACACCATCCTGAGTGAGGTAACCCAGGCCCAAAAAGATGAACATGGGATGTACTCACTCATAATTGGTTTCTAGCCATAAATAAAGGACATTGAGCCTATAATTTGTGATCCTAGAGAAGATAATAAGAAGGTTAATCCAAAGAAAAACATATAGTTATCTTCCTGGATATTGGAAGTAGACAAGATTGCCGGACAAAAAATGGGAACTTGGTGGTGGGGTGGGATGGGGGATGGGGGTATGGGGGCATGGGGAGAGAAAAGTGTGAAGTGGAGGATGGGGAGAGCTTGGGGGAATAGGATGGTTGGCATATAGGAAGGGTGGATATGGGAACAAGGAATTATATATCTTAATTAAGGGAGCCATTCTAGGGTTGGCAGAGACTTGACTCTACAGGGGTTCCCAGGTATCCAGGAAGATGCCCCCAGCTAGTTCCTTGGGCAGCTGAAGAGAGGGAGCCATAAATGTCCAGATCCTATTGCCATACTCACGAATATCTTGCATATCACCATAGAAGCTTCACCTGGCATTGGATGGAGGAAATGACAGAGCCCCACATTGGAGGGGCATTGATTTTTAAAAGGGGAACTTACCCAGAAGAAGCCAATCATAGCCTGGCAGAGAGCACAGGCAAGAAGGGCATTTTCCAACATGCAGCCCTGAACCAGTGGGAAAAAAAACAGCCCCCCTTGCTGGGACCTCCAGATGTAAAGTTTTTGGCCCAACGAACCTCTCCACTGATGCAATAATACAAATTAGGCCAAATCAAACTGAATTAGAAAAAGCCCACACTTACTGGATTCCAGTGTTTCCGGGTGGCCTCCCAATCCCCAGAGAGGAAGACCGGGAAAACACAGAGAGGGGGAAAGAAAACAAGAAAGACCACTTGTTCGTTCTCTGGGGGCAGTTTAAATAGCCTGTAGGAGTGATCTTGACCCTCTCTAGAGAAAGGTCATCATTTGATGGGCTTTCTCAGAGGTGGAGTCTGGACTGAGACAACTCCCAGGGGAGGGAGCTTGAAATGGAACTTTCCACCCAAACATTCTAAAATGGATGCCAGGGATCTGGACTGGTGAGTGAGTACAACCCTGGGGCAACCTGCCATGGAAGAGAGCACAGACCCCCTCCCCCAGCTCCCTCTGCAGGCTTGTCTTTGTTTCTCAGGTCCCTGCCTCTCCCAAGCTTTCCCCAGTGTTTTCAGGTATCCTGCTCCCGTATTAAGGTCATCCACCCAAAGGGGTCAGACTCTGGCCTCCAGGCAGGTCTGAGGATTCCTGCAAAGGAGTGAGGACTTCTTCAGATTGTGCCACAAAGAATAGCTCCTGCTCGGACACTGAAGAGATCCAACCAGATTCATTCACAGCAAAGATTGGTCTAAGACACCAAGAACCTCCCAGCTCCATTTGAAGGAAGACATGGGCAGGCGCCAATGCAAGGACTCCAACAACATGAAAGGCAACATGACATCACCAGAATCCAGACATCCCGAAACAAGAAGAATTGAACACCCTACTCTAGAAGATATAGAAGAAACCGACTTTAAACAGTACTTTATAAAAATAATAGAGGACCTTAAACAGGAGGTAAAAAACTGCCATAAAGAAATGGAGATGACAAACAAAAAGGTAGATGAAATAAATAAATCTCTGAAAGATACCCAAGAAAAACAAGGAAAAGCAATCAAACAGGTAAGGGAAACAGTACAAGACCTGATAAATGAAATGGAGGTAATGAAGAAAACACAATCTGAGGGAAGACTGGAAATGGAAACTCTGAGTAAACGAACAGAAACTTCATAGACAAGTATTTCCAACTGAATACAAGAGATGGAAGAAAGAATCTCGGACTCTGAAGATACTATAGAGGAAATAAATTTACAGATTAAAGAACAAAACAAATCTAACAAATTCATAACACCGAACATCCAGAAAATCTGGGACACCATGAAAAGACCAAACCTAAGAATAATTGGGGTAGAAGAAGGAGAAGAATTACAACTCAAAGGCCCAGAAAACATATTCAACAAAATTATAGAAGAAAACTTCCCCAAACTAAAGAAGGATATTCCTATGAAGGTACAAGAAGCCTACAGAAGACAAAATAGACTGGATGAAAAGAAAGCATCCCCACGCCATATAATAATCAAAACACAAAACATACAGAATAAAGAACAGATATTAAAAGCTGCAAAGGAAAAAGGTAAAGTAACATATAAAGGGAAACCTATCAGAATTACACCTCACTTGTCACTGGAAACCATGAAAGCCAGAAGGTCTTGGATAAATGTGCTACAAACACTGAGGGAACATGGATTCAAGCCTAGACTACTATACCCAGCAAAGCTTGCATTCTCCATGGATGGAGAAAACAAGATATTCCAGGACATAAACAGATTTAAACAATACGCAGCCACAAATCCAGCCTTGCAGAATGTAATAGAAGGAAAATCACAAACCAAGGAGTCGAACAATGCCCACAATAACTCAGGCATCTAGAGACACTTCACCAGCACAACTAGAAGAAGGGAAACACACAAACTCTACTACAAAAAAGTGACCGGAGTTAACAACCACTTGTCATTAATATGACTTAATATCAATGGACTCAATTCACCTATAAAAAAGGCACAGGCTAAGAGATTGAATACCAAAACAGGATCCAACATTCTGCTGTTTACAAGAAACACACCTCAACCACAAAGACAGACACCTACTCAGAGTAAAGGGTTGGGAAAAGGTTTATCAAGCAAATGGACCTAAGAAACAAGCGGGTGTGGCCATACTAATTTCTAACAAAGTTGACTTCAAACTAAAATCAATCAGAAGAGATGGAAAGGGACACTTTATACTCATAACAGGAAAAATCCATCAGAATGAAGTCTCAATCCTGAATATCTATGCCCCTAATATAAAAGCTCCCACTTATGTAAAAGAAACACTTCTATAACCCAGGGCAGCCATTAAACCACACACACTAATAGTTGGAGACTTCAACACTCCTCTCTCACCAAGGGACAGGTCAATACAACAGAAGCCTAACAGAGAATTGAAACACTTAATGGAGGTAATGAACCAAATGGACTTAACAGACATCTATAGAACATTCCACCCAAATAGGAAAGAATATACCTTCTTCTCTGCGGCTCATAGAACCTTTTTGAAAATTGTCCATATACTTGGTAACAAAGCAAACTTCCACAGTTACAAAAAATATTAGTAACCACCTGTGTCTTATCGGATCACCATGGAATAAAATTAGAATTCAACAACAATGCTACCCCAGAAAGCCCACAAAATCATGGAAACTGAACAGTCAACTACTGAACCACACCTGGGTCAAGGAAGAAATAAAGAAAGAAATTAAAGTCTTCCTTGAATTTAATGAAAACAAAGACACAACATACTCAAACCTATGGGACACAATGAAAGAAGTGCTAAGAGGAAAGTTCATAGCACTAAGTGCCTACTTAAAGAAAACGGAGAAAGCACTCATTGGTGACTTAACAGCACACCTGAAAGCTCTGGAAAAAAAAGAAGCAGACTCACCTAGGAGAAGTAGAAGACTGGAAATTATCAAACTGAGGGGAGAAATCAACAAAATAGAAACACAGAAAACAATCCAAAGAATCAATGAAACAAAAAGCTGGTTCTTGGAGAAAATCAACAAGATTGACAAACCCCTAGCCAAACTAATCAAGTGACAGAGGGAGAACAAGCAAATTAATAAGATCAGAAATGAAAAGGGGGACATAACCACAGATACAGAGGAAATTCAGAGAATCATTAGATCTTACTACAAACGCCTGTATTCCACAAAATTGGAAAATGTAAAAGAAATGGACAGTTCTTTAGATAAATACCATATACCAAAGTTAAACCAGGAACAGGTAAATGCTCTAAATAGTCCAGTTTGTCACGAAGAATTAGAAACTGTTATCAGAAACCTCCCTACCAAAAAGAGCCCAGGACCAGAGGCTTTCAATGCGGAATTCTACCAGAACTTCCAAGACCTAATACCTATACTCCTTAAGGTATTTCATAATATAGAAACACAAGAGTCACTGCCAAATTCCTTCTATGAAGCTAAAATTACCCTGATACCTAAACCACACAAAGACTCAACAAAGAAAGAGAATTACAGGCCAATCTCACTCATGATCATTGACGCAAAAATTCTCAATAAAATACTGGCAAACCGAATCCAAGAACACATTAGAAAAATTATTGGCTACGATCAAGTAGGCTTCATCCCAGAGATGCAGGGCTGGTTCAACGTACAAAAATCTATCAATGTAATCCATCATATAAATAAACTGAAGGAAAAAAATCATATGGTCATCTCATTAGATGCTGAAAAAGCATTTGACAAAATTCAACACCCCTTTATGATGAAGGTCTTGGAAAGATTAGGGATACAAGGGTCATTCCTAAATATAATAAAGGCTATTTATAGCAAGCCCACAGCTAACATCAAATTAAACGGAGAGAAACTCAAGGCCATCCGACTAAATTCAGGAACACGACAAGGCTGTCCACTCTCTCCTTATCTCTTCAATATAGTCCTTGAAGTTCTAGCAATAGCAATAAGACAACATAAGGGAATCAAGGGAATTCGATTTGGAAAGGAAGAAGTTAAACTTTCGTTATTTGCAGATGATATGATAGTATACATAAGTGACCCCAAAAACTCCACCAAAGAACTCCTACAGCAGATAATGTCCTTCAGTAATGTGGCAGGTTACAAGATCAACTCCAAAAGATCCATCACCCTCCTATACACAAAGGATAAGGAAGCAGAGAAAGAAATCAGAGAAGCGTCACCTTTCACAATAGCCACAAATAGCATAAGATATCTGGGAGTAACTCTAACCAAGGAAGTGAAGGATTTCTTTGAAAAGAACTTTAAGTCTTTGAAGAAAGAAATTGAAGAGGATACTAGAAAATGAAAGGATCTCCCTTGCTCATGGATTGGGAGGATCAACATAGTAAAAATGGCAATTCTACCAAAAGCAATCTATAGATTCAATGCAATCCCAATCAAGGTCCCATCAAAATTCTTCACAGATATTGAAAGGACAATAATCAACTTTATATGGAAAAACAAGAAACCCAGGATAGCCAAAACATACTTATACAATAAAGGAACTTCTGGAGGCATTACCATCCCTGACTTCAAACTCTATTACAGAGGTACAGTATTGAAAACAGCTTGGTATTGGCTTAAAAACAGAGAAGTTGACCAATGGAATCAAATAGAAGACCTGGATCTTAACCCACAAACCTATGAACACCTGATTTTTGATAAAGGAGCCAAAGGTACACAATGGAAGAAAGAGGGCATCTTCAACAAATGGTGCTGGCATAACTGGATGTCAACCTGTAGAAGAATGAAAGTAGATCCATATCTATAACCATGCACAAAACTCAAGTACAAATGGATTAATGACCTCAGTATTAATCTGAACACACTGAGCTTGATAGAGGAGAAAGTGGAAAGTATTCTACAACAAATGGGCACAGGAGACCGTTTCCTACGCATAACCCCAGCTGCACAGACATTAAGTGCAACATTGAATAAATGGGACCTCCTGAAGCTGAGCAGCTTCTGTAAAGCAAAGGACATTGTCACTAAGACACAAAGACAGCTTACTGACTGGGAAAAGATCTTCACCAACCCTGCAACTGACAAAGGTCTCATCTCTAAAATATATAAGGAACTCAAGAGACTAGACTTTAAAAAGCTATTTAACCCAATTAAAAATGGGGTGCTGAACTGAACAGAGAATTCTCAACAGAAGAAGTTCAAATGGCCAAAAGACAATTAAGGTCATGCTCAACCTCCTTAGCTATCAGGGAAATGCAAATCAAAACAACTTTTGTAGTGATGAGCTGTGGGCTGCATTCCCGCCGCCCTGCTTTCGGCCTCCTGACTAGCTTAAGCCCCAAAATAATTACACAGAAACTGTATTCTTTTAAACACTGCCTGGCCCATTATTTTCAGGCTCTTATTCACATCTTGACTAACCCATATCTAATAATCTGTGTAGCACCACAAAGTGGTGCCTTACCAGGTAGATTCTAGCGTGTGTCCATCTTGGGCTGGAGCTTCATCCCATCTGGCATCTCCCTGAGGAGAGGCACGGCGGTCTGACTAACTTAGGAGAGGCGTGGCATCTGACTGAGCCATCTACCTCACTTCCTTCTTCCTGTTCTGTCTACTCCACCCATCTAAGGGCCGGTCTATCAGATGGGCCAGGCAGTTTCTTTATTAGCCAATGAAATCAACTCAAACAGAAGACTCTCCCACATCATTTCCCCTTTTTCTGTTTAAACAATAAAAAGAAGGCTTTAACTTTAACATAGCAAAATTACATATAACAAAACAGTTATCAAGCAAGAATTATAGTTACAATATTTATATCTACTTTATCTTTTATTATAACTAAGGAAAACTATAACTATCTATCCATTCTTCAACTCCATCAAAGACTCCAGAAGGATATAATATTACCTAGGTGAACAAGAAGTAAGCTACTTTCAAAACTCTAGAAATCACAGAGACATCTTGCTACATGGACAGTCACCCAAAGTTCTTTTGTATCATTGGGGCATCCATCTTCAGCCTTCAGGTCCATAGTTTCCAGCAGACATTTCCACGAAGCAGGAAATTTCGAAGGCAGTTCAGTCAGTTTCTGCTGTGTCCTGCAGAATGTCTCACAGACTCTTTCATGAATCAGGAACCCCAAAAGATCATCTCACTTTTAGGCAACTTCAGCAGTCCTCTCTCTGAGGGTTCTTTGTGTCCAGTTTATGCCAATAGTCCAGGCAAGAGCAGTTTCTTGCCAAAATGGCTATCAAACTCCATAAGTAGCCTCTTCGATGCCCATCATCCTCTTGAAGTAGCTTGTGCTGCCAGGAGCAGACATGTCTCATTGTCATGAAAAGCCCTAAGTTATTAAAACATCTAAAATGTGGTATCCTGTACTCTTTGAAAGATATGAAGAATGCTTATGTAACTTAAATATATCTCTATATATCTAGAAAATCTAACTAACATAACTACAAGTTTTACTATTATTGATGACTATCCATTAACAACCTCTATACATTACATTTTTAAATGAACTACACAATCACAATACCTTAATCAGTATCAGAAATACATATACATAAAACAAAATTGACCTTAAATTTAAATCACTAAAGCAAAATCCATATCAATGTAAATTATTCATATCTATATCATATCCCCCTTTAAATGTAAAAGAACACTTATAAACAATATTTGGGAATATGGGCGCAGTTATTTCTCTCCAAACTGCTTCATGCTGAATGGGGGCGCTGTTAATCAGATTTTTCATGGTGTAACCTGTGTGCCAGGTTCATCTCAGTCATCAGTTGGGTGAAGTAATTTTCTGAAGGTGTTCACAGCAACCTTTCAGGAGGGCGTGGTCTATCATACCATATTGGGATAGAAGCAATCCATAGGGTCTCATTTTCTGTAAAAATAAAATAATCTCTTTTCCAAAGTATCATATCCTTAGATCCAAATTCTGAAGTCAAAGTATTTTCAAAATATCTATCTTGGATTAGTTCAGCAGCATTTATAAACAAATATCTTTTAGCAGCTGTTGCTCCTTCCTCAGCATTCAAACAATTCAAAGAGAGCATAATAGCATACAGTATCAAGGTTCTCCGTGTATTTTCCATCTTTGTGCAGTTTTGTTTTAACCTCTATTTCGTTTATTTTTACTTTTACTTTTTGAGACAGGTTCTCTGTATATCTTTGTCCTGGAATAACTCTTTAGACCAGGCTGTCCTTGAACTCACAGAGATTCACTGTCTTTGCTTCCCAAGTGCTGGGATTAAAGCTGTGTGCTACCACACCGTGAACTCATGGAGATCTGCCTGTCTCTGCCTCCCAGGCATTCGGATTAAAGGCGTGTGTTACCACACCTTGAAGTCACAGAAGTCAATCCACTTCTGCCCCTTGAAATCACAGAGGTCAATCTACCTTTGCCTCTCAAGTGTTGGGATTAAAGGTGTGTACTACCACACCCAACTGCTTCCTTTTTTTTTTCTTAAGAACTTTAACTTTTAGCCTGCATATATTTCCAACACATTGTAAACCATTTTGACGTTTTCTTCGACTTTGAATCTTTCTTTTACTGTATATCTCTCTTTTTCTGACTATATGAGTCTTTAATTTACCAAACAATATCAGTAGGACTAAAGCCGTGACTTTGGCGGCTGGATCCAGCCCATTCCTTAGCTTTCCAGCCTCAAGGCAGAGGTACCGGCTACAGCCTTGTTTATCACCACAACTCTGTGGCAGTTCAAGGTCCCTGCCAGCAAGCAAGCTGCAACAGTGTTAAACAACACTCAAAAGCTCCATAGTCAGGACCGCCTGCTTGAAAGAGTCAGAGTTTGCCCTGGCAGGATGGCCCAGAAAGCTGGCATTTTAAAAAAGCACAGCTTTTTTCTTGCTATGGCTAAAAACCGAGAAACACATGTTCAGACCCGAGAAATTGCTGCTACCAAAAAGCCATGCTTTACTCTATTCTTTCCCAAGCTTTCTCAAGCTTTCTGTGGATTCAGTTATCCACATTGGGCGCCATTCTGTAGTGATTAGCTGTGGGCTGGCTTCCCGCTGCCCAGCTCCTGGCTGCCCAGCTAGCTTTACCCAAAACAACAACACACAGATTGTATTCTTTTAAACACTGCCTGGTCCATTATTTTCAGCCTCTTATTCCCATCTTGATTAACCCATATCTAATAATTTCTGTAGCACCACGAATTGGTGCCTTACCAAGAAGTTTCTAGCATACGTCCATCTTGGGCTGGAGCTTCATCCCATCTGGCATCTCCCTGAGGAGAGGCACGGCGGTCTGACTAACTTAGGAGAGGCGTGGCATCTGACTGAGCCATCTACCTCACTTCCTTCTTCCTGTTCTGTCTACTCCACCCATCTAAGGGCCGGTCTATCAGATGGGCCAGGCAGTTTCTTTATTAGCCAATGAAATCAACTCAAACAGAAGACTCTCCCACATCAAACTTTGAGATACCATCTTATATCTGTCAGATTTGCTAAAATCCAAAACACCAATGATAACCTTTGCTGGAGAGGCTGTGGGGTAAGGGGTACACTCATCCATTGCTGGTGGGAATGCAAACTTGTGCAACTGCTTTGGAAAGCAATGTGGCAGTTTCTTAGGAAATTCGGGATCAACCTACACCAGGACCCAGCAATTCCACTATTGGGAATCTACCCAAGAGATGCCCAATCATACTACAAAAGCATTTGTTCAACTATGTTTATAGCAGCATTATTTGTAATAGCCAGATCCTGGAAACAACCTAGATGCCCTTCAGTGGAAGAATGGATGAAGAATCTGTGGAATATATACATGCTAGAATACTACTCAGCGGTAAAAACAATGACATCTTGAATTTTGCATGCAAATGGATGGAAATAGAAAACACTATTCTGAGTGAGGTAACCCAGACCCAAAAAGATGAACATGGGATGTACTCACTCATAATCGGTTTCTAGCCATAATTAAAGGACATCAAGCCTATAATTCGGGATCCTTGAGAAGATAATAAGAAAGTGAACCCAAAGAAAAACATATAGTAATCCACCTGGATATTGGAAGTAGACACGATCGCAGGGCAAAAATTGGGAACTTGAGGGTGGGGCGAGACGGGGCCAAGGGAAGATAGGGAGAGAAATGCATGAAGGGGAGAATGGGGGGAGCTCGGAGGAATGGGATGCTTGGGATACAGGAAGGGTGGATATGGGAGCAGGGAAGCATATATCTTAATTTAGGGAGCCATCTGAGGTTTGTCAAGCGACTTGACTCTAGAAGGGTTCCCGGGTTTCCAGGGAGACGCCCCCAGCTAGTTCCTTGGGCACCTGAGGAGAGGGAGCCTGAAAAGGCCAGATCCTATAGCCATACTGATGAATTTCTTGCTTATCACCATAGAACCTCCACCTGGCGATAGATGAAGAAAATGACAGAGCCCCACATTGGAGCACAGGACTCAGCACCCAAGGTCCTGATGAGGAGCAAAAGGAAGGAGATCATGAGCAAGGAAGTCAGGACCATGAGGGGTGCGTTCACCCATGGAGACGGTGGGACAGAACTAACGGGTGATCACCAATTCCAGTTGGAATGGGACTGATGGAACATGAGACCAAACCGGACTCTCTGAATGTGGCCGACGGTGGAGGCTGACTGAGAAGCCAAGGACAAAGGCGCTGGGCTTTGATTCTTCTGCATGGACGGGCTCTGTGGGAGCCTTCTCAGCATGGTTGATCACCTTCCTGGACCTGGAGGGAGTTGGGAGGACCTTGGTTTTAACATAGGGTAGGGAACCCTGATGTCTCCTTGGCCTGGAGAGGGAAGGAAGCGGGGGGGGGGGGGTATTGTGTGGAGGGGATGTGAGGGAAGGGGGAGGAGAAGGGGAGGAGATGGAAACTTTTAAATATAAAAAAATAAACCAAAAAATAAATAAAATAAAATGGATGCCAGGGTGGGTTGAAGCCCCACCCAAACAGGAACTACAATATGTATCTCTTTAGAAATTTTAAGTTTTCAATAATTCTTCTTTGGAGAGTACTGCTTTAAGATGATTAACTAGAAATACAACGATATACAGGAATACCTACAAATACAGACAAATCTGTCATTTGCCAATAATTAGCATTTTGACTCATTTTTAAATAGGAATTGTTCAATTTAGCCATATTATGCTAAATTAATATTAAGCATATTATAGACTTTGGTATTTGAAATTATTTCTTCTTTAAAATTTTTAAAATTTAAGCTTCATTATCTTTTTAAGATACCAGGGAGCATGTGATTCTATGGCAGAGCAGTTTTATTTGTATGAGCAAGGTCCTGGTATCCAGAATCAGTGCTGTAAAATGTTCATGACTATAATTTTATATAATCTCAAGTTCAAAAAATTCTAGAGATTAGAGTCTGGACCAATGGAAATGTGAATGATCTTTGGTTCATGTCTTTAATTACAGCACTTGGATTTAGGAAGAAGGATTTTTGAGTTGGAGGCCAGCCTGGTCTACAGAGCAAGTTCCAGTATAGTTCAACCTACACAAAGCAACCCTGTCTCAGAAAAAGCAAGAGAGAGAGAGAGAGAGAGAGAGAGAGAGAGAGAGAGAGAGAGAGAGAGAGAGAGAGAGAGAGAGAGAGAGAGAGAGAGAGAGAGAGAGAGAGAGAGAGAGAGAGAATTTAACGGCCCCAAAATTTTGTGAGAACTTGCCAAGGTACACACGAAATGCAGGATTTTTTTTCAGTCTTTTTTACCCTCTAAAAGATCCCCCAAATTACAAGTTCTTACCAGTAAGTTTTTAGGAACAAAGTCATGTGCATCGGGCAGCCACAGTTTAGCAATTACTTAGCTCAAACCACCACAGTACCTGTGCCTCTCTGGAGGTGCATAGGTGGAGAGTCGGGGGAACTACTGCTTAGTGTGAAGTTTCCTAGACCCTCTCCAGCCTCCCACATTATCCTTTGACCCAGGGAAGTGATTCTGGGTTCCCCAGGTGGATGTTCCAAGAAGGCTTTCGAGATGTTGCCCAGGGCACAGAACTCACAGACTAGGACAACCCACGTGGTGCCTCCTCCACCTGCCTGAGGGTTCCCAGTGAGCTCCAAGGCCCAAGGCTCATAGGCTCAGGGTCACACAGTCAGGGAGCAGAGAAGCCATGGCTCCAGAGAAATTGCTCAATCTACCAAGTCCTTCCGTATCAGGGTGGCTGGTAATGATGCAAGAATCTTACCTGATCAAGGCAGAGCTGTCCTGTACTCCAGTCTCAGACTTTTGCAAGGCTGCAGCCGCCAGCCGCATCCACTCTAATTCTTCTCCCCACTCTCCCTAAGCTTAGATGGGAGATAAGTAGGAAAGGAAGGAAAAGGGCAATCCTGTCCCTCTGAGTGCTGGCCCTACCCAGCTGGCCCAGATCCACCCCAGAGTCTCAAAGAAGCAGGGGTCCTGTGGGCCTGGGAAATCCCTGTGGGTTTCTTTGGTAGTTGCTGAGAAACTATTTGGCTCCATTAAGTGATATAGTGACTGAAGGAATCATACAATGGGAAATTAACCCATTAAAGTTTTGTGCCACCACACCCCAATGGGTGTTTTGCCTGCCTGCAACTCACATCCAAGTGTATCTATAACTCCAATACCAAGGGTGCCAATGTCCTCTCTGGCCCTCTTCTGGCTTCTGTAGGCACTAGGAATGCATGTGGCTATTACCCATTGGGGTGTGGTGGCACAAAACTTTATGGCGTTTTAAGGTCCTTGCCAGCAAGCAAGCTGCAACAGTGTGTCTACAAACAACACTCAAATGCTCTCTCTGTAGCTAGACCTCCTGCCTCAAAGAGGCGGAGTTTGTACTGACAGGACAGACCAGAAAGCCGGCATTTAAAAACAATGTAGCTTTTTTTCTTGCTATGGATGAAAACCAAAAAGCATGTGGTCAGCTTTTCATCAACACGATTTAAGTGTTTTGTGGCAGTACCTCTTAAAAGAGCTGCAAGGTTTTGCAGCTAAAGCTGAGTCAGAAAGCCTCTTTTAGATGAGAGCGCTTGCTTTGCCTCTAGCAAGTAGAACAGACCCTTGGGATGCTTTTCTTAAAAAATCCTTTTAAATTGGGGTTATCTAACACTGTACATCCCTTAACACTTAACATAAAATAAACTAGCCCCTGTATGCCCATGGTTTCTGGATGCTAGGCTCCCACTCCCCTCCCCAACCTCTTTTCCCACTGCTCTTGCTGTTTACTCTCTACAACATATCCATTTTCCCCCTGTCCTTCCACTCTAAACCTGTATAGGTCTTCTGTCATTATATTTCTGTTCTCTCTTGCAGCATCTGCTAATCTGGTCCTTAATGGGAACACCTGTGTGCTTCCCTGGCTTCTGCTGCCTACACCGGGATTTTTAAATAAGTTGGTCAGCTGACTTAGGTTCCTAAAAGGTTTTTGTTTGTCTGTCTGTTAAAATAATGTAACCATACTATGCTTCTTTTATGTCTCTGTATATGTATTTTTGTTTCCACAGTATGCTTGTCTGATGTCTCTGTGTGTATGTGTGCATTTCTTAAGTCCCAAGGAAAATTACACAGAGGTCTCCATAAGTTATAAACTGATTGGCCCATTAGCTCAGGTTTCTTATTAGCTCTTATAGAATTGTCCCACACCACTGTACCACAGGCCCTATGCTACACCTGAAGCTTATACCTCTATTCCATTTTTTCACCCACTCAGATTGCAGATAGGTGTTAACTTTGACTTTTTCTTCACCACAGTCTTCTAATTGTATAGTCTTATTTTAGGCCCAAAGCAAATATAAATACCTCTGGAATGGAAGTGCGTGGTTCCATGCCCTGTATAAAACTTGCACCTTCTGGAAGGTAAACTTTTATAGTTTCCTTTGACATCCCTATACTTCCTCCCCTTTCATCTCCGAGTACAAGATAAAGAATAGGGAAACCTGTTCTGAAAGTGCCCTTTATCTCTTTCATTATTGACTTTTTACATGATTTGCTCCCACCCCGGGTATAGGAATGCAAGTAGCTAATATGCAAGTAGTTGTTCCAGAAAGGTGTAGGTATAATATGAGCCTGGAAAAATGTTGAACTATTCTAGAAACAACTGTGAACATTGAGCTTAATTCATGGTTTACTAAATTTGAACTGTGGATCTTTTCGATGGTAATTTAAAAACATCTTTCAAAATCTATTTTTGAAACACACCTGTGCCCCCCCCCCAGAAATTAACTAACAATGTGAACCCTGCATAATTACAGCATCCATGGAAATTTGGAGTTGATTGTTATTTACGTGTTCTGGGACTAACTCATAATATTCAGTCCTACATAGTTTTACCAGGAGCCAAACTGCAGTAAGCTCATACAACATTGCTGAATGTTTTCAGTAAGGAAGTGTCCACCTGGGGCTGGAGAGATGGTTTAGGGCACTTACTGTTTTGTAGAGGACCTGGGTTCTGTCACTCAGGTAGCTCACCACTGCCCGTTACTCCAGTTCTAGGGGACCTGATACTTTTTTCTGACCTCTGTGAGCATTGGGTATGCATGTGGTACATATAACAATCATGCAGGCAAAACCTCATATGCACAAAATATAAATCAATTAAACAAATTTAAAAGAAGGTGCACATATATCATTTGGTTTCAGCCTCACACTTTATACATGATTTTCCATGTCTGCTGGAATAAAATGCAATGTTGTTAATGTTTATCATGAATTTTGTATAATACACATTGGAGAATGCTTCATTCCTCCTGCAATCAGGCATAATTGGGAGAGAAGTAACAGCTTTTAAATAGGGCTGCTTCTACTAATAATACTGTCGAGCATTTGGGATTAATTTGTTCAACCTTGTATAATAATTAACATGGATGAGCAAGGTATAGTGAGGGAGAGGCTTACTTCTCCCCACCGTTGTCATTTAAAAACCCAAACAGGCATTTGGGAATTCAATATAACCTAAAGACTTTTTCTTCTAAATATCTTTTCAAAAAGAGAATTGATTTTATTATTAAGAAAGTACCATCCATTCATATCATCATTTAAAATATTTTGTTAGTTGATGCTTTAATCACTTTCAGAAGTCATTTTATTCAATGATAGCTTATTCAAAAAATGATAAGGCTGGAAATATTCCAGGATTTTTTTCACTTTCCTGTGATAGATTTTTGAGCAGGTATTTCAGCCTAGTGCTGTCAGCCCTGGCTTCAGGGCAGCTACATTATGAACACACAGCTGCACTGTGAAGTATGCAGTCTTGTATCTGCCAATGCCTTTGTTTAATAGAAGTGTAAGATGAGATTGTGGTCCAATAAGGTCATTATTCATGTTCCACTCCCTGCTCATTGTCTCCAGGCTACTGCTCAACACCAGTGTGTTGCCAATATTAATTCTAACTTCTATAGATGAAGCTTGCTATCCGAAGAAACTACAGGCAATAAATGTGGCCTACAATTTGCTGAACAGAGGTAAGAATGTGAAAAGTGACCAAGGAGTAAAGAAGATCAAGAGATCTTTCTTAAGGAGTTGACTTGACTTTTTCAGTCTTTGATTTCTTTTTTATGAAGCTTCTGTATCTCCCTCATTCCCATGATCCTTCTTATTTCCCCAGTTTTCCTCCCCTGAAGTTGATCCTTTGCAGTTGTAAAGAGCTGAAGTATTGTCCTGGGATACTGTGTGAACTGGCCCATCTTTCTACACCAGCACACATTCATTCACTCACCAAGCATACACTACATACCTTTTCTGTGCAGGGCTCTGTGCAGGGCACTGGGTACCTGGTCAGAAAAGGACAGTGTCTATCTTAGGAAGAGACTAGCAGGAGGCCCTCAGAAATTGGCTACAGTTCTAATAAGTTAACTGTCTTCCAAGCTGCAAACACTTCTTGTTGCAGATCACTTTGGTACACACTAGGCTTTCTTTGCTTGGTGAAGGTGTACATACATCTTTGTTCTCTTTCCTTAAACATCTATTCTCAAAGAAAGTGACAGCTCGGCGGAGAGAAGAGGCTCTAGCCTCTCCATGTAGAACATTCATAAAAAATACTGCTGTGAGTCATAAGAGCACTTGAATATTTTATTGAGGTTTGAAGGCCAGAATGTGTCAAATGTCAGACTGTAAGAAATATTACATGAGTATTTTCTAACAAATACTATAAAGCTTGTGTTTAGGATAAAGAATCCACTCCCATCATCCCTATAGGAATTTTATGCAAATGAAATATTTTAATCCTCCCCACATCCAGTAAAATCTTTGTTTACACAGTCCTCCTGCTACAGGAGTTTGATGGCCTTGAGGAGTGACTATTGGGGTCCAATGCCCCAACATAAAACTACTTTTCCCTAACTGGACTGATGTGGAGGCGTGGGAAATAATGAGACACAATTCACACAGAAAAATCAGAAGGGAGTTTCAGCCTTCATTCATTCTTGAAGATCCCCACATTTATTATTCAAACACCTTTTATTTCCCCAGCTAAACCAAGGTGGAAACTCATTAATATTCTCTTTAAGGGGGATTCAGGAGTACCTTCACACTTGCAACTCAGTCACCAGCTTGGAATCCACACCTCTCCCCAGGTGAACTACATAATAACAAAAGAGAGAGAGGAATACATCCTGAGCCTTTGTTAGGTGGCTACAGCTTGTCTGGCAGGACAGCACTTCCCTGGAAATCAAGCATGGCCAGAGAACCTGGCGAAAAATATCTCGTATGAAATATGGGCCTACAATCCACTTCCTCTTAATAATTTTAATAAAACCTGTGCTTCTGCAACAGAACAGATAGATCGCGCCTAGCTTGGGCAAAGTCTTCTTCCTTTACCCAAATTTTTCCGTCTTTGGAACATGCATTAACATATGCAAGCTCCTGTCTTAGGCATTTGGGGAGGAGAAGCTTCAAGCCCATCATTGTCTGCTGATCTCTGTAAAGAAAAGAGATTAGTGGAGAGAAATATACTTTTGGGTCCTGTGTCTCATAGCCACGTTTTTTGTCAGGATAAATTATAACGCTTTATGAACAATCATGCTCCCAAAGACTATAGTCTCCTATTTAAAGGAGGAAAGAATCACCTGAGTTGAAAATGTTTCTTCCCCTGGTTTAGAGCACCACTTAGATCTAAAATTCTTAGCATATACATCAACTCCCAACATTTATAGTGTCACAAACTCTTTTCAGTAATTGCCAATAACAACAAGATTTATTTCTTAGTATCATTGGTCAATACCAATTTTTCTCATCATCTTATATCAGGTCAATACTGGTAAGAGTACAATAACATTTGCTGTTATCAAATACCACTTTTAGTCTCTGGGCAGCTGTTAAGCCCTTAGTCTGCCCCCTTATTAAGTGAAGAGGGGTTTTGGTCATTTCTTATTTTGAGCCTTTCTTTCCCTGATGGGCAAGCTTAGGTCTTAGTTCTTAAGTTTAGTATTTTATTCAAAATGAATTCTGTGTCCTGGAAATTAAGAACACTCAAATGTTCAGTCTGTATCTTAGTTCTAAAGCAAACAGGTTTCAAACCACAGCAAGCTGCAGACATCATAGTCAGGTCATCTCAGCAGGGCCGCTTTGTCCAAAGTCTCTGGAGGCAGAATGGCACCCTGCAGTGTAGAGTGGCGGCAGCTTCAGGTTCCTCTGTATCAGGCATTCCTCTCTGTGGAGGCTGGGAAAGCTGGATCACCAGTTCCTCCTCAAGCTCTTCTTATTCCGTTTCTCCTGCTGGGCCATTATCAGTTATGCTATCCTCAGGTCTGGTATCCTTCTGCTGAAGGCACTGAATCCATCACTCTGGAAGCCATCTGGCTTGATTTTCATCCTGTGAAACAACACAAACATGCCCTCAACCCCAGATTAATATGGGATCTGGCCCTTTCCATATTCCAGTGCAAGGGTCCCTCTGTAGTGAGGAGCGGTGGGATGTGTTCCTGCCACCCAGCTCCCAGCCGCCTGGCTAGCTTATGCCCCGAAATAACAACACACAAATTGTATTCATTTAAACACTGTTTGGCCCATTAGCTTCAGCCTCTTACTGGCTAACTCTCACATTTTGATTAACCCATATTTAGTAATGTGTGTAACACCATGAGTGGTGTCTTACTGGGAACAATTTAGCATGTCTGACCTGGCGGATAGCTCCATCACATCTGACCCAGAGAGGAGAGGCATACTAACTTCCCTTCTTCCCAGCATTCTGTTCTGTCTACTCTACCCACCTAAGGGCTGGCCTATCAAATGGGCCAAGTCAGTTTTTTTATTAACCAATGAAATCAACTAAAACTCTCCCACATCATCCCTCCACTTTGCTTTAGCAAAGGTGATTTTGGTACTATTATGCCACATTCTGTCTGCTGCTGATTACTCATGGACATCTGTATTTAGAAAGTTTAGCATAGACAATGCATGATTCAAGGCATTGTGTGGTGTCTGAGGATACAGCTCCCCTGTTTTAATCTTTTGGAGTTGTGTTTTCAAGGAGCTATGTGCATGTTCCACAATTCCTTGTCCTTGAGGATTATAAGGAATACTAGTCTTATGAATGATATTCCATTGAGTACAAAATCTTTAAAAAAGCTTTGTTAACATATCTGGACCCATTGTCCATAATTCTTACTTTTGGGGTTCCCATGCATGAAAAGCATTTCAAACAATAAGTTATTACATGCCTGGCAGCTTCCCCTGTTTGTGCTGTGGCCATCATGAATCCTGAATGCATACATATCAATTGTCCCATGCACATATCTCAATTTTCCAAATTTAGTAACATGAGTAACATCCATTTGTCATATATGATTAGGAAGCAGTCCTCATGGATTTATCCCCAAATGAGGCACAGGTAGATATTGTGGGCATCTTTCATATTGCTTAACAGTTTGGTGAGCAGCTTCTCTGGTCAACTTAAATTGCTTTCTTAAACTTAAGCTGTTTTGATGGTGCAAATCATGTGACTGCTGAGCAAGTTCAATCTGAGATAGAGCAATTGTTTTTGTATGTTTGTCAGCTAGAGCATTACCTTCAGCTAACGGACCAGGAAGACTTGAATGTGCTCTGATATGTCCCACAAAACATGGTAACTTTCTATGTTATATGGCTTCCTGAATCTGCTGAAACAATATCTTAACTTGTTCATTGCTAGTTCATATATATGGCACAGTTTCCAACACTTGCAATGCATTATAAATATACCAGCTATCAATATATAGATTAAAAACCTTACTAGCAAAATTCTTAAACACTAAAGCTACAGCTTGCTGCTCAACTATTTGAGCTGAAGCTAGTTCTGTCTGTACCATGTGTCCTTTACCATTGACTAGATAAGCTGATGGAGGATTCCCATTGGCTAATAAAGAAACTGACTGGCCCATTTGATTGGCCAGCCCTTAGGTGGGCGGAGTAGACAGAATAGGAAGAAGGAAGTGAGGTAGATGGCTCAGTCAGATGCTACACCTCTCCTAAGTTAGACAGACTGCCATGCCTCTGCTGAGGGAGAGATGCGATGAAGCCAGCCACCAGGCCAGACATGCTGAATCTTTCCGGGTAAGACACCATTCATGGTGTTACACAGATTATTCGATAATGGGTTAGTCAAGATGTGAGTAAGAGGCTGAAAATAATGGGCCAGGCAGTATTTAAAAGAATACAATTTGTGTGATGTTATTTCACGTGTAAAGCTAAGCATGCGGGAGCAGGGCGGCGGGAATCCGGCCCACAGCTCATCACTACAATAAGCAGCCTTCCCATTAGATTAGCCATCGGTGAATATCAACAAAGCATACTTTATGGGATTCTTTGCTACTGTTTTAGGAAAAATGAATAAATGTTGTTAAGTAAACTGCAGTAACTGGTCAGCTTGGAAAAGATTATTAATCTGACCTTGAAACTGAGCAAATGCAATTTCACAAGAATCATTATTTTGGAATAACCATTCAATTTGCTGCTTAGTATAAGAAACATTGATCACAGCTGGTTCTTTGACAAAATATTTCCTAGATTCTATCCTGCTCTTCTGTGCTAAGTATGCTACTGCTTGAAAATAAGGATTTAATACTTTAACTGATGATACAGGAAGGTGCAGCCACAGAAGTGTTTCGTTCTGCCATAAAACTGCTGTAGGAGCTAGTCTTGTAGGTAAAATACATGCCTGTCATGTTTGGCTGTAATTGATATAGCACACCTGCTGTTCCTGTATAGCCTGCTCTGTCTGGTAGCTTCTGAAAGCTGTCTGCTGGAATTTGGATCACTATCCCCTTTAAGGATTTCACTTAGAGACTCGAGGTCTTCTGTAGGACACCTTAAATAGGGCCTCAGCCATTGTATATTTCCTAATAACATTTGAAAGTCATTAAGAGTTTTTAAGTCATCCTTCCTAATTTCTATCTTCTGAGGCTTAATTTCTTTGGGGTATAACATATGGCCTAAATATTGAAAAGGTGTGTGCCTCTGTACTTTCTCAGGAGCAATAATTAACCCTGCATGGCTTAGGTTCTGTTGTAATAATCTATATGTCTCTAGTAAAATATCCTCATCTCTATGAGAAGGCAAATATATTATTCATATAATGAATAATATAAACTTGTGTAAATCGATCTCTAACCTTTTGTATAGCTTGAGCTATGAACTTCTGGCATAAGGTAGCACTATTTTTCATGCCCTGAGGTAAGATATTCCACTAATATCTCCTCATTGGCTCTCTGAAATTAACTGAAGGAATACTAAAAGCAAATCTTTGTGGTGCTAAAGGAATGGTATAAAAACAATCTTTTAAGTCTAAGATAATTTTATGTGTGCCCTTTGGTATGGCTGTAGGAAAAAGGCAGCACTTGTTGTAACTCTCCCATTGGCTGCATGGTTGCATTAACCTCCCTTAAATCCTGAATCAATCTCCACTTTTCTGATTTCTTCTTAATAACAAAAATTGGAGAGTTCCATGGTGAATTAGATGGTGAAATATGTTCATTATCCAGCTGTTCCTGCACTAACTGCTGGGCAGCTTGTAATTTTTTGTGTTAGAGGCCACTTATTCATCCATACAGGTTCATCACTTTTCCATATTATTGTGTCTGCATGGACTGCAGGTTTTTCAGTGACCTATCCTAAAAATACCTTAATCCTGTCTACTATCTGGTACAGCAGGATCAATCTTTCCCTTATTATCCTTGCCTAGACCTTGATTAGGTAATAATCCTTTTTGAAACATCTGATTAGTAACAGCCATGCTGGGAGAATATAAATATACTCCCATTCTGGATATAATATCTTGGCCTCATAAATTCACAGGTAAATAAGGAATAATATATGGCTTAAAAGTTTCTTTATGGCCTTTCCCATCTTTCCAATGCAGTTTGTTACTACTCTGTTCAGGATCTCTAATCTGACCAGTTCCTTGTAGCTATGTAATAGTCTGCAGTTTGGGCCACTTAGAAGACCATTAGCTTGCAATTATAACAGAAATATCTGTGCCAGTATCTAGATGGACAGAAAATCTTTTTTTATTTATAAACAAAGTGAGTTCTGGTCTCCGATGACCTATGGCTTGTACCCAATATGCATCAGATGAACCAAATCTGTCCTTTCTTCTCTTTTCTTTCTTACTCTGATTTTTGGTCTGTACAGCCGGAACTAAGATTGATTGTGGAAGCTTCTGACCTGATTTTACTACAGAAATTCCATTTGTTGAATGAGCCATCACCTTGATCTATCCTTCAAAATCAGCATCAATGACTCCAGGAGCCACAAAGATCCCTTGCATAGTTGAGCTACTTCTTCCTAGCAGTGCCTTTTGGTAAAGACCCATAGACCCCTTTGGGGAGAGCTTGCATCCCGATTTCAGGTGTTAGAACCATGTATACCGAAGAACTGAGGTTGAGCCCTGCACTTCCTGGGGTTGCTCTGAAAAGGTCCTGTATAGATTTTTTTTGTGGGGGAACAGATTGCCAGATTGTCCCATAATTTTGTCTTGGGGCCTGAGGCTGGTCCTTGCATCCATTTCCCAAAAGGGGATTTTTTAGATCATCTCTTTTTGATCTGTACTCACTAGTCCAATGCTTTCCTCTCCTGCATCTTCTACACAGTCCTGGTTCTCTTCTAGTCCTCTGCAGGTTCTGAAGAAGGATCTCAGACAGTACTTTACAGTGTCCACAACTACAACCAGTCAATGCAATGGTTGATAAAACAATTACTTTAGTCCAGAGAAATGGGGGAGGGAGGAAGAGATGCCACCTCCACTAACCATTTGGATGGCACCATCAGAAGATATAGTAGTAAATTCTAGTCACTTGGCAGCAGTTTCTTTTACTTTTTTTACATTTATTCTGGAAGTTTGTTCCATACACAGTTGGTAGCAAAGGATGACAGTCCTCCCTACTATCCAACTAGGACATCTTGTTAGTTAGGAAAATTCAATAAATGTTTCTCTTTCTATAGAACTTCACAACAGAAATCCTTTAAAAGGCTATTTCTGATGGTTGTCTCGAATGATGTCTACCAGAAAAGACAAAAAAAAAACTTTAAACATATTTCTAGGGTACCACGTGTTCTAGTTTTCCCAGGAGAATATTGGTTTATGCCTTTGTTCCAACATAATTATTAATAGCACATTTTCACCTTAAATTCTCAGACTGATTATATGATGACCTTGCAAACACTAGATATTGACCTTGAAAACACATAATATTCACATGAATATCATTGCTTCATGATAATAATTCAGAAAGACAAAATTAACATATTACCAAGTTAATGTCATAGCTTCAAACAGTTTTAGAACTCTGCTGTTGGAAATGCTGGTGGGATTTGAATATGAAATATTCACAAGGGCTATCTATCACTTTCTTTGCATTCTTCTCATTCTGTCTTCCCATCACTCCATCACACAGCTTCCCTTCATCATAATAAATAACCCTATAACCCACTGTCTTAGGTTTATGTTGCTGTGAGTAGACACTATGACCATGGCAACACTTATAATAAAAAACATTTAATTGAGGTAGTAGTAAGCTCTCAGTTTCAGAGGTTCAGTTCATTATCATCATGGTGGAGAGCACACAGTGTGCAGGTAGACATGATACTAGAGAGATGGCTGAGAGTTCCACATCTTGCAGGCAACAGGAAGTTGACTGAAACACTGGGTGGAGCCATGAGCATAGGAAGCGTCAAAGCCCAACCCCACACTGACACACTTCTTCCAATATGTCCATATCTACTCCAACAAAGCCACACCTCCTAATACTACCACTCACTATTTTCTTTCAAACCACCATTCCCACCTTGGAATCATTCCCTGTGCCCATGGGAACTGGCTCTGATGAAGTTTGTTTCCTGTCAATACATTCTTCCAAGAATGAGAATGTGAAAACTTTGTATTTACTACAGAGGATGTCTAAAATAGTAACTTTCTCCCACTCCCTCCCTCTCCTCCTTTCTCTCTTCCTCCCTCTTTTACATAGTATATCAAAGAATATGACAGAAGGTAACCACAACTGTTGTGCACTGAAGTTGACACATCTTTCTTCTCCATGCCTGAGTTCTGTCCCAATGAACAAAGACAGAAAAACAACCTGGGGAAGACCAAAACATTAGCTGCACTGTCTTTGGAATGCAGGGGAACATGTGGGTAACAACAGTATGTTTCCAAGCAGTGAAAACGTTACCTTAATGTTATCCTCTTGTGCCAGTGCATGAAATAGTAAGGTGATGGTCAACAAGGAGTGTGGTTAGGGCAGCTGTCTTCTATTTTTGCCAAGTCACTTCTACATTGCTGACTTCTGTCTTTGTGATATCCTTTGATCATTGATGGGGAAAGCACATTTTGGATGTGGAAGGTTCTGAAAATAGTCTGAACAATACATCAATTAAATTGATTCCTATGTTTCTTAAAATCATTCCCCTTAACTCTTTACAATCTCAAATTCTTGTTCTTTCTCCCACTTTCCTAACATTTATTTGATCTGTTGATACACATGCTGATCATATTAGTATCTGAATCCCAGGAAACAAACCCAAATACTTCTCAAATACCTTGGCTGCTTATATTGCTCTGTGTTTACATCATTGTTTCTGCTGCCTGAGAGTGCCAGATAGCAACCATGGCTCATGTTCTAATACTACTGATTGTTTCTACCTCCTGTTGGGCCAGGAGTCAGACTGCAGATTCAGCTTCAATTACGATGATCATGCTGGGTTCTAATACCCAGTTATGGATGGGTAGACCAACAGCTCCTCTGAGTGTGGTAGAAAACAAAATTCTGTAGGGACCTTAATGAATAAGAGAGAATGTTTCTCTGGGTTGTATCTTTGAAAGCTACCCATATGACTGTGAACCATCTGGATGTTGTTCAGAAGCTATAACCAGGTCAGTAAAACATTACCATGCCCTCCCACATGCATGGGTCTTCTTAATTACAATAGTCCCCCACAACTTGGATATGCCTTCCCACTTGCAAAAACCCTCCCAGCCCCATATGCCTTCTTGCCTATGTAGGCCCTCCCATTTGCCTTTGCCTTTTAACTACAAAAGCCCTCCCACCTGCATAAGCCCTCCCACCTGCCTCTGCCTTCCCACCTGTATAAGCCCACCCACCTGCCTCTGCCTTCCCACCTGCATAAACCCTCCCACTTGCCTCTGCCTTCCTATCCCCATAAGCCCTCCCACCTGCCTCTGCCTTCCCACCTGCATAAAACCTCCCACCTGCCTCTGCCTTCCTATCTCCATACACCCTCCCACCTGCTTCTGCCTTCCTATCCCCATAATCCCTCCCACCTACCTCTGCCTTCCCACCTGCATAAGCCCTCCCATCTGCCTCTGTCTTCCTATCCCCATAAGCAATCCACCTGCCTCTACCTTCCTACCTCCATAAGCCCCCCTACCTGCCTCTGCCTTTCCACCCTCATAAGTTCTCCCACCTGCCTCTGCTTTTCTACGCCATACCGCCTCCTGCCTCCGCAGTCTCATTTGCATAAGCCCTCCACCTGTCCACATCTTCCCACCTGCATAAACTCTCCCACTTACATATTGCATTTCTACCTGCCTTTGCCCTTTCATCTGCATTTACCCGTTCACTTGTATATGTCTTCCCATCTGTTTATTCTTTTTACCTATGCATACTTTCCAATAATCAGCTGTTCAGCAACTTGCATAAGCCCTCCTACCTGTGTATGCCCTCCTGTTTGCCTTTATATTCTCTTCTAACTAAAGTCACTCTGTTATCTGTTTGTGCCTTGCCTCCACACTATCCTGCCTTCTTTACTACACTATTCTTTCTCCTCCATTATTGCTCCCCAGGATGAGCCCTCCTGAATAATGCACTGGAACACAAGCTTCCTTCACAATCTAGGACAGTTCAAGTAAAACACATAGGTATCAACTACCTTGCAATAAAGGCATGATTATTCTACATTAAAACTGTTCCATCACAAATGAACCCTCTTTCCCATTTCAACTTTCTCTGCTATGTTCACAGAGCCACTTCTTTTAATCTAGAAAATTATACCCACTGTTAAATACCATGATTATAATATGTTCTGTCCTATATGAAATTAAAATAATCATTTCTCTAATAGTCTAAAATGACATTCTGTCTTGTTACTTTGCCTATTCTAACTCTTAATATTGATTCATCTAACATGGAGGCAATTTGGCAGCAAAAATGATACAATCAAACTCCACCATTAAAGATGACTGCTCATGATAAAAGAGTTCAAGGGCTAAAAATAATTTCAGGTATTGTGTTGTGGGCTAGGCATTGGTTTTTTCCAATTGGACTAGCTAGAGTATCAACAAGATGATAAAAGGAAGTTTTGTCAGAAAGAAAAATATAAAGCAATCCATCTTTTGAAGTGTCCTTTAAACAAGAAGGTATTACTCAGAAATCCAAAGGAAGTTGGCAAGATTTTAACAAATATAATGAGTGGACAGAAACATGGAACTTCAGACACTAAGTATTGAATTCTTAGTTGCTGATCAGTACTTTTAGCATGGGTGACAAACCTCTCACACTAATGATGAAAGACTTTCAGAAATTCTTAGGTTCTTTGGCCTTTCTGATAATTTCCTTCTTAATAAAGGTCTGATTTCATCTGTGTTTTTGCTATCACAAGGTTCTGGTCTTTTTCTGGATCTTGCCAGCTCTGCTTTTTTTGAGAAAAAATTATTTATGTATATGTGAGTTTGCCTATGAGAGTTTATGTTCACCAAGTGTACACAGATGTCAGTGGAGGCCAGAGGGCATTGAATACCCTGAAACTGGATTTACAGAAGGTAGTGAGCCAATTGATATAAGTGCTAGTGAAGAGTCCAAGAATAAAATTTATATATATATATATATATATATATATATATATATATATTCTAAAAATGAGGAAAATATATGTAGTTGCAAGTCTGAGAGAATGAGAACAGACCATCAGCCGCTTTCCCAGCAGATCAAGGATCATTCATTCACAGAGAGCTGTTTTCTCAGATGTTTGGGAAGCTTAGGTCATTTTACGACTGGCTGTTTCATTTACAAGACCAGAACTTCCACCTATAAATTGAGAATGGTGTCCTGGCCAGTCCTGATAAACGACAGATGTGAACTGAGCTAACTTTTAGGAGGCAGAGATAGGTGACCTTTGGGTCAGACACTGTCTCCGTTATGGACAACTGGTGCCACAGCAGGATATTTTTTATGGGTTACATCTTGTCAAAAGATTAGCTGACCGGACTAAGCCCCCTAGGCTACCTTATCACAGCTGTCAAATTGATAAAGTATGCCTTGCGAGAAACCTGGGAACAGACAAATGGGACTGTCCCCAAAATGATCTAAACCCCTACCAATAAAATTACTGTTACTATGCCCCCCCATGTAACCTGATAAAAGAAAAACCTATAAAAGCTGAATAAAAAGTTTGATCGGGGTGATCAGTTGGCGAGAGCTACGGATACACCCACAAACGTCTGTGTAATTAATAAAGAAACCTCTTGCTAATTGCATCTGTTGGTTCGGACTATTGAGTTGGGGGAACTGCCACCCTTGAAAACGAGGGTCTTTTCACTAGGAACTGAACCCTGGTTCTCTGCAAGAACCATAAGTACCCTTAACCCCATAACTATCCCTCCAGCCCCAACTCTACTTTATTTGAACCAGTATAGGCTTGTTGGAGTCAACTGCACAAATCTCAGGCAGGTTCATCTTTCAGTGGATCAAATAACCAAAAGCCAAGGGTGCCTCCATTAGTTAAGGAAACTGAATGCCATTGTGTTCTATTGCTGTGAAAAGACACTATGATTAAGGCAACTCTTACGAAAGAAAGCATTTAATTGGTGGTTTGCTTACAGTTTCAGAGGATTAGTCCATTATCATCATGGTGGGAAGCATGGTAACACACAGGCAGAAATGGTGCTAGAAGTAGTTGAGAGTTACATCCTGATCCACAAGAGAGAGACTCAGGTTTGGTATGGACTTTTGAAATCTCAAAGCTCACCTTCAGTGATACACATCCTCCAACAAGGCCACACCTCCTAATCCTTTCAAATAGTGCCACTCCCTAGTTACCATGCATTCAAGTCTATATATGGAAAAATAAGGTCAAGCTAGACTTTAAAAGGGTTTATGGCAGTCATATAAAAGGAGAATTACTCAGTCTCAGTATATCAGTCAGGCTTCTCTAGAGTAACACAACCTATAGTGTGTGTGTGTTTGTGTGCATGTGTGTGCATGTGCGTGTGTGTGTGTGTGTGTGTGTGTGTGTGTGTGTGTGTGTGTGTGTGTGATTTATTAGAATGACTTTTAGGTTGTGGCCAAGCCAACAACAATGGTTGGTTAGGAATAGAAAGTCCAAAAATCCGGTAGTTGCTCAGTTCACAGTGCTAGATGTCTCAGCTGGTCTTCAGGATATGCTGGAACCCCAAAGAAATAGGCTCTAATGCCAGCGAAGTAATGGACTTGCTTGGGAGAAAGCAGGCAAAGAGAAAAGATCCTGTCTTCCATGTCCTTGTATAGGATTCAAGCAGAAGGTATGACCAAAC
Organism: Arvicola amphibius; assembly: GCF_903992535.2. Lineage (NCBI taxonomy): Eukaryota > Metazoa > Chordata > Mammalia > Rodentia > Cricetidae > Arvicola > Arvicola amphibius. The sequence goes on along the minus strand of NC_052065.1, from coordinate 34,734,293 downwards.
AAGAGCTGGGTTTTTCCCAGCTCAAAAGATGTAGACTAAAGGTATCTCTTCCTACCTCCAAGATACAAATTACAAATGAATCTTTCAACTGCAAATTAAGCAAAAATCCCTTACAGGTGTGCCCTCCATTTGGGGATTTTAGTTAATTCCAGATGCAGTCAAGTTGACAACCAAAAATAGCCATCACATTCAGTAACTTATGAAATGGCTTCACTCTCTTGCAAAAGGAGTCATTTCCCTTGCCTTTGGCAGAAGGAACACTGGGGTTTCCATTGCTATGCACCTGTGGTTGCATATCGAAGTTTATGTTATGCTCCAGGACGTCTCAATTCTTGTTCACATGCACCTGTTTTACATTTCAAAACCCCTAAAATAGAGTCCTGGCCCTTCTCAACTCAGACCCTGGTCTCTTTATTCTGCTCCACACCCTGATTAATCTTGCAATTCTCTACTTGTTCAATCTCTACAACTTTCTACAATTTTTTCCCACTCTCCTGCTTTCCTAACCCTAGCCATATCTAGTTTACTATTTTTTCTCTTTCTAATCTGAACTTTTTCAGATGTGTCTGTATCTTTTGTCTCTCTTCCCTACAATAAAAACCTTCCCCCTAAAAATGGAGCAACCATTTTGGAAGCTCCTTACATACATCTGATATTGAAAATGAGGGAGGGGCATAAGTGGGCTCCCCAACTGGCCTGCCCCATCCTAGCAGAACCAAGCTTCCTGGGTCTTTTTGTTTGTGTTTTGTTTTAATGTCACATGTATTGCTGCATGTTCCTCAGCAGGCCAGAAGAGGGAGATGGATAAGTGGGAACTTGAGTTACAGATGTTTGTGTCTTGCCATGTGGGTGTTGCTGATTGAGCCTGAGTCTTTTGAAAGAAAAACAAATGCTCTTAACACCCGAGCCATCTCTATAGACACTCACAGGGTGTCTATAACTATATAGTCTAAAACTTAACCTTTCCTTTGTAGAGAAAGTTTAGAGTACTGAATGGATGCATGGAAGAGGGACGAGTGTCAAAGACTGAGGTCACAAGTCCTCATGGGTATGCTAAGAAGGTACAGATGACCTCTGCAATCTGAGTCTAGTGTCTAATCTCGAAGTTGATGTCATTCTGGCAATAAATAAAAACAGACAGCTTTAGGAAGGTACTCAAGAAAGAGTTTAAAGTTGTCAAGGAGAAAATAGATCTTTGTCTAATATGACTGTCAACTGAACAAAATTTTAAAAAGGTGCAGTCTAATATTAAGGAGAGATTCGCTGCTCTAAAGGAAAAATCAGCTCATGAAATCCAGTCCATGACTGTGATTTGTTCCTATTGTATATAGTTGTATTTGGCTTGGTTCTGTCTTATTTAGACAAAAGGGGGAGATGATGGGGAAGCTCAGCCAATCACATTCTGTTTGTGAGTGTGTCCCCCTAAGGCCAAGATTTACTTATAAATTTACTTGCAGGTGCGCTTCCTGCTTCCTCTTTGGTTTCCTGCGCTCCTTGTGTTTGCAGGATCTTTGGTCGTGTAACTTTTCCCTCAATTATTAAAATCTTTTAAATAAAGCTGCTTTTGTTATTTATTAATCAACCTCACCCCTACGTACTCATTGTCTTTGTGTGCTATTTTACTTTATCAGGAAATATATTTCTTTTATACAGGAAATATCCCAGCTCTGTGACTGTATCAGTGGTAGAGGCAAGCTAAACTCAGTAGTGAAGAGCTCCTTCTCCTCCCATGGTTTTCTTGCCATGCTTTTCTGTCTTGTCTCACCTGTGCCTGTCATATGAATCAAGTGTTAATCATTCTCTGTACTGAACCATGTTAACTTTTCTTTCCAAAATGACTAATATAAATGAGAACATTCACAAGTCTTAAAGTCTTTAAGGCCTTTTCTCCATATTTATACAACACATACACTCTGCCTCTCTCTCTCTGTCTCTCTCTCTGTCTCTCTCTCTGTCTCTCTTTCTCTCTCTCTCTCTCTCTCTCTCTCTCTCTCTCTCTCTCACACACACACACACACACACACACACAATCTACCACCACAGTATCTGTCACTTGCCTTACTACATTAAAAAGATTTCTGTGCTACTTTTTTTCATTTTTTTGATGATCACCACATGCTACACCTGAGAATCTCCTACCATTCATTTACCTTGCATCAATCATTTACACATGGGAAATATCTATGTCAGTGGGCTCAGATATAGCCTCTAGTCATTCATGTACAAAACTATTTGTTCTCACAGGGGAGGGCTTTCTTTTGAAGGGGTAGACTTCACTGACTAATGACTCTTAATTTAGTTTTCTTTGATAAAGGGTTTCTCTGTGTAACAGCCCTAGCTGTCCTGGAACTAGTTCTGTAGACCAGGCTGGCCTTGAACTCACAGAGATCCACCTGCCTCTGCCTCCCAAGAACTGGGATTAAAGGTATGTGCCACCACCTCCTGGCTGAGGATTTTCTTTTTAATTACTGATGACTAAAAACTAATTTTTGTATCAAAAGAGTTGTGAACCGGAACATTTAATGAATAGGAACTGGGCACTAAAAGAAATCCTAAAATACTGAAAATATACAGTATAGAATACTATTCATCTTTAAAGAAAAGTGACATCATGAACTTGTCAGCTATATGGATGGAACTAGGAATGATCATATTAAAGGAGTAATACAGTCACAGAAAGATAAATGTTGTATGTTCTGTTTAATAAGTATCTCTTAACTTAAAACCTTTAGATATTAGTACATATCCTAGAGTAAGATCAGAAAGAGAATATTTCTGGAGTGGTGGTAGAGGTAGGGAAGCATTAGAGGGGCAAATGCCAGAGATCAAGCCATCTGACTGGAGAAATGAGAAAAGGGGGAGCTCTACTTAGCAAAGCAGAGGAAGGAAAACACAGAGGAAGGAGGAAGGAAGATGAAACAATAATAAGGATTTCAGAAATAGTTGTAAGGTATCATACTGTTAACTATTTACCTAAAAAATAAAGCTATAATACACACATAGCTGGGTATAAATACACATATACCCTAAAGGCACACAAAACATACAAGATATTTTATTGCCCTTGGCTGTCCCCTAGAGGTAGAAGGTATGTCTCTTTTACTAAAGACACCATGCAATTCAGAAATAGTTCCTAGAGGCCCCTGAACTGGAACTGAATTGAAAACCTCTTCCCTGAGGGCTACATCTCAGCATGCCAGAAGGCACCATGGAAGCTTTCAAAAGATGGAAACAACCAACAGTCCTAGCCAGCTATGATGCCTATGAATCACAACAAAGACATGTATGGTATGATAACTGTATGGGTGTAGTAGTCCATGCATACCTTAGTGGATAACCAGCAGCTCTCTAATTGGACTTAAGAAGTGCTCAACTAGAGGGAAACAGTGCTTGGTACTGGAAACCTAGTGAACTACCAGACAAATGAAGTCATAGATCTTGGAGAACCTATAAACACCACTTTATTACCGAGCATAATCCCTGACAACAATCTCCCTAGACACCTTTCTTGTGGAGAAAAACAGGTGACAGTGTTAAACCTGAGAGTCTTCAGGAGAAAAGACAAAATCCATAACTGTCCTATTAAAGCAAGATGTGTTTGTTGCGGGGTGCACCTGGGACTGGCAAGTCAGCTATCACATCCTAAGTCAGGAGTTGTGGGAGCATCCTCTAGTGGCCTGTTGAAGTCCCTTTTATAGCAAGATAAACTGTTTCCGGGGGCAAGAGAGTTGGATGTTAAAGATATAATGAAAGGAGGGTAAGGATATATGTCATGTGAATGGGGTTGCAAGTTGAGTGTAGATTGAAAAACATGTTCTGCAGTTTACATCATATCTAAGAAACAGGAATGTATTTTTAATTACAAACAGAAACTTTAACTTGCAAGGACTTAACACAGGACAAGCAGAAATTTATTCTTTAGCTAAAAACAGAAACCTTAACCTGTTTAGGAAAAATAAAAAATTTATTCTTTTTTTCCATTTAGCAGAAAGGTCTTTAATTAGTAACTAAGAATCACATGATGAATGCTACATCTAACAAGAAAGACAACCTTCAGTTTACAGTCAGTGCAAGGTTTCACACAACAGCATGGTTACTTGTGAAACGTATATGCTACTATTATAATAACATCAATAAGTAAGCTGATAGGTTAAATATTTAGAAATTTACACTATATTTTTATTTTTAATTATGTAAAACAATTTTTTTAACAATTTTTAAATTTAAATATTTGATCATATTCTTCTCTTCCCCCAAGTCCTTCCAGATCATTTCCCCCTCTACATACTCAACTTTAATTTCTTTCTCAAAAAAAACATTAAAAAGACAAAAAACAACACAAGAACAAAACTCCCAAAACCAATAAACAAAATAAAACCATACCCCAAATGTAAACAAAACCAAAATCAAACAAAACACCAAATAGTAACACCACCACCACCAAGAAAAAAAAAAACACAAAAAACTAGAGTCCATTATATGATGGTCAACTACTCTTGAACATGAAGAATAGTTTCACTGTATTGAAGAAAACTGATTTCCCTCTCCCAGGAGGTATAAATGACAGCTCAGTTGTTAACCTTTACCCTGGTGGGTATGTATTCATTCATTCATTCTTTCATCCTTTTTTTTGTAGAAGCAGGAGCAGATCATAGATAAATCATAACAAAAGTAGCAGGGTTATAAGGACATTGAGTAGCTGCAAGGAGGGAAGCCCTTGATCTGGCTGTGAGACTGACCAGGATGCCAGCAGGAACTCTAATGTGTGACAGGTACTGTGACACTGAGGAGCCTGGAGGCCAGCACAGGCTTTGATGTGCTGATAGGCACCACAGGTAGCCATAAGTCCCTTCAGCCAGACCTAAGGTAAATGGCTTCTTACCATAGAGGGAACCAGCTTCACAAGTCTTTGAGGAGTGCTAACTTCTTCTAACCACTGGAAATCCTCCTATAGTTCAGGAAGAACTCATTTGTGGATACTTGGACTACATCAGAAATTTAGACAAAGACATGCAGGAATATGCCATTTACTCATAGCATGCTTTGGGCTTTACCTGTAATATTACTGTGAACATTCTTGTTTGTGTCTTTAGTGCAAATGTCTAGATCCTTTCTAAATTCATCGATCCACTTTTGCTTGTTTTATGAACTCTTTGTTCACTTTATTGGAATATTTCATCTTTTGTTTGTTTTTATGTTTAGAAAAGGAAATGATCAAGTCTTTCCCTCAATTCCTCACTTCTGGTGTCTCTCCTCATACCTACACCTGCTATGGAATCTTTATCTTTTACTTCTTGCTTTTGATATCTTTCATACATTGCAAATATCTCTAAAAACCCACTTGCTACATATTTTCCAATTCATTGCATATTTTGTGATTGTTTTTTCAATAGATATTTTCATTTTATTTTATTATTTTAAAAAATACCAATTCAAATTTCCACACCGTCCCCTCCTCCCACTCCCTTCACACACACTCCCACCCACCCCCTCCAATCCTAAGAGAGAGCAAGGCACCCTTCCCTGTGGAAAGTCCAAGGCCCTCCCTACTACATCTAGGCTGAGCAAGTTATAAGCCTTAAGAGAATAGGATCCCAAAAGGCCAGTATATGCAGTTGAGAAAAATCCCAGTCCCACTGTCAGTGGCCCTTCAATATGCACCAACTGTCAACCACATTCAGATGCACTCGTTTGGTTCAATGCTCATTCACTCCCAGTCCAGTTGGAGTTGGTGAGCTCCCATTAGCTCAGGCAAACTGTCTCAGTGGGTGAACCCCTCATGGTCTTTACCTCCTTGCTCATATTCTCACTGCTTCTGCTTTTCAACTGGACCTTTGGAGCTCAGTCCAGTGCTTCAATATAGTTCTCTGGCTCTGTTTCCATCTGCTGTTGGATGAAGGTCCTATGGAGATATTTAAGATAATCATCAGTCTGACTACAGAGCAAGGCCAGTTCAGACACCCTCTCCTCTATTGCTTAGTGTCTTAGCTGGGGTCATCCCTGTGGATTCCTGGAAATTTTTCTAGAGCCAAGTTTCTTTCTAACCCCATAATGGCTCCCTCAATCAAGATATCTCTCTCCTTGCTCTCATATCTGTTCTTACTCCACCTAGACTATCCCATTCCCTCAATCATCCCCTTCTCCCCTTCCTTGACCCCCTGATCTCATGCTCCCAAATTTTTGTGTTTTCAATTTCCAGGTGGGTCTAGTTATATTTTTCTTTAGGTTCACCTTATTACCTAGCTTCTCTAGAATCATGAACTATAGGCTCAATGTGCTTTGTTTATAGCTAGTATCCACTTACAAGTTATTACATAGCATATTCATATTTTTGGGTCTGGATTACCTCACTCAGGATAGTGTTTTCTAATTCCATACATTTGCATGCAAAATTCAAGCTCTCATTGTTTCTTACTGCAGAGTAGTACTCCAATGTGTAAATGTGCAACAGTTTCTTTATCCATTCATCAGTTGAGGGTCATCAAGGTTGTTTCCAGGTTCTGGATATTACAAATAATGCTGCCATGAAAATAGTTGAACAAATGCTTTTGTAGTATAATTGAGCATCTTTTGGGTATGTTCCCATGAGTGGTATTGCTGGATCCTGAGGTAGGTTGATTCCAAGTTTTCTGATAGAATGCCACACTGACTTACAAAGTGGTTGTACAAGTTTGCATTCCCACCAGCAATGGATGAGTGTTTCCCTTACTACACATCCTCTCCAGCATAAGCTATCATTAGTGTTTTTTATCTTAGCCATTCTGACAGGTGTAAGATGGTATCTCAGAATTGTTTTGATTTGCATTTCCCTGATAGATAAGGAAGTTGAACATGTCCTTCAGTATCTTTGACCATTTGAAATTCTTCTGTTGAGAATTCTCTGTTTAGTTCAGTATAACATTTTTAATTGGGTTACTTAAAATTTTTTATGTATAATTGCTCATGTTCTTTATATATTTTGAAGATCAGTCCTTTGATGTGGGGTTGGTAAAGATCTTTTCCCATTCAGTAGGCTGCTTTTTGGTCTTATTGACTGTGTTCTTTGTTTTAGAGAAGCTTCTCAGTTTCAGGAGATCCCATTTATTTATTGTTGCTTTATAGTCTGTGCTACTGGGGTTATACATAGGAAGTGGTCTCCTGTGCCCATGCATTGAATGCTACTTCCCACTTTCTCTTTGATCAGGTTCAGTGTGGTTGGATTTATATTGGTCTTTAAACCATTTGGACTTGAGTTTTGTGCGTGGTGATAGACATAGATCTATTTTTATTCTACAGGTTGAAATCCAGTTATGTCAGCACCATTTGTTGAAGATGCTTTTTTTTTTCCATTGTATGTTTTTAGCGTCTTTGTCAAAAATCAGGTGTTTGTAGGTTTCTGGATTAATATCCAGGTCTTCAATTAGATTCCATTGTTCAACATCTCTGTTTTTATGCTCATACCAAGCTGTTTTCATTACTGTAGCTCTAAAATAGAGCTCAATGTCAGGGATGGCAATGCCTCTGGAAGTTTCTTTACTGTATCGGGTCATTTTGGCTATCCTAGGTTTTCTGTTTTTCATGTGAAATTGATTATTGTTCTTTCAAGTTCTGATGTGGGAGAGTCTTCTGTTTGTGTTGATTTCATTGGTTAATAAAGAAACGGCCTTGGCCCATTTAATAGGACAGCCCTTAGGTGGGTGGAGTAGACAGAACAGGAAGAAGGAAGTGAGGCAGATGGCTCAGACAGTCGCCATGATTCTCTGACCTGAGACAGTCGCCATGAAGCTAGCCACCAGGTCAGACATGCTGAATCTTTCCCGGTAAGCCACCACCTTGCGGTGCTACACAGATTACTAAATATGGGTTAAAGCAAGAGAGAGTTAGCCAGTAAGAGGCTAGAGCTAATAGGCCAGGCAGTGTTTAAATAAATACAGCTTGTGTGTTGTTATTTCAGGGCATAAGCTAGCCAGGCAGGCGGGAGCCAGGTGGGAATGCAGCCCGCCACTCCCATCACTACAAAGTTCTGAAAAGAATTGTGTTGGAATTTGATAAGGATTGCATTTAATCTATAGATTGCTTTTGTTAGGATTGCCATTTTACCATGTTGATACTTCCTATCCAAGAGCATGGGAGATCTTTCCATTTTCTGGTATCTTCTTCAATTTCTTTCTCCTGAGACTTAAAGTTTTTGTCAAATAGGTCTTTCATATCCTTTGTTAGTGTTACCCCCAGATATTTTATGTGATTTGTGGCTATTGTAAAAGGTGATATTTCTCTGATTTCCCTCTCAGCTTCTTTATCATTTGAGTATAGGAGAGCTACTGATTTTTTAGAGTTGATCTTGTATCCTGCCACATCACTGAAGGTATTCATCAGCTGTAGGAGTTATCTGTTGGAGTTTTGAGGTCACTTATATACACTGTCATATCATCTGCAAATAACAAAAGTTTGACTTCTTCCTTTCCAAATTGAATCCCTTTGATCTCCTCATGTTGTCTTATTGTTATTGCTTAAACTTCAAGAACTATGTTGAAGAGATATGAAGAGAGTGGGTAGCCTTTTCTTGTTTCTGATTTTAATAAAATCGCTTAGAGTTTCTCTCCATTTAATTTGTTGTTAGCTGTTGGTTTGCTGTATATTGCTTATATTATATTTAGATATTTTCTTGTATCATAAATCTCTCCAAGACCTTTATCAAGAATGGGTGTTGAATTTTGTCAAATGCTTTTTTAGCATCTAATAAAATGATCATATAGGTTTTTTTTCTTTCAGTTCATTTATAGGATGGATTACATTGATAGATTTACATATGTTGAACCAGTCCATCTCTGGAATGAAACTTACTTGATCATGATCGATAATTTTTCTGATGTGTTCTTGGAGTCAGTTTGCCAGTATTTTTTGAAAATTTTTGCATCCATTTGGTGAGTGAGATTGGTTTCTAGTTCTCTTTCTTGGGGAGTCTTTGTGCAGTTATAGTATCAGGGCAACTATAGCCTCATAAAAAGAGTTTGGCAATGACCCTTCTGTTTCTATTATGTGGAACACTTTCAGGAGTATAGGTATTAGCTCTTCTTGAAAGTTCTGGTAGAATTCAAAACTAAAACCATCTGGCCCTAGGCTTTTTTTGGTGGGAGGTTTTTGATGACAGCTTCTATTTCCTCATGGCTTATAGGTCTGTTTAAATTGCTCACTTGGTCTTGATTTTAATTTTGGTATATGGTATCTATCTCAAAAATTGTTCATTTTTTACAATTTCCAATTTTGTGGAGTACAAGTTTTTGTATTATGACCTAATGATTCTCTCAATTTCCTCAGTGTCTGTTGTTATGCCCCCCTTTTCATTTCTGATTTTGTTAACTTGATGCCCTCTCTCTCAGCCTTTTGATTAGTTTGAATAAGGGTTTGTCAATCTTGTTGATTTTCTCAAAGAACCATCTCTTTGTTTCATTGATTCTTTGTATTGTTTTCCGTGTTTCTATTTCGTTGATTTCAGCACTCAAATTGATTATTTCATGTCTTCTACTCCTCCTGGGTGAGTCTGCTTTTTTTCTAGAGCATTCAGGTGTTAGGTTGCTAATGTGAGCTTTCTCTGTTTTCCTTATTTGGGCACTTACTGCTACAAACTTTCCTCTAAGCACTGTTTTCATAGTGTCCCATAGTTTGGCTATGTTGTGTCTTCACTTTTGTTGAATTCAAGGAAGACTTTGATTTCTTTCTTTATTTCTTCTTGACCCAGGTGTGGTTCAGTAGTTGACTGTTCAGTATCCATGAGTTTGTAGGCTTTTGGGAGTAATATTGATAAATTCTAACTTTAATCCATGGTGATCCAGTAAGACAGAGTGGGTTACTCCAATTATTTTGTATTTATGGATGTTTGCTTTGTTACCAAGTATATGATCAGTTTTAGAGAAGGTTCCATGAGGTATTGAGAAGGTATATTCTTTGTGTTTGGGTGAAATGTTCTATAGATGTCTGTTAAGTCCATTTGATTCATTACATCTGATAGTTCTATTATTTCTCTGTTAAGTTTCTGTCTGGTTGACCTGTCCATTGGCAAGAGAGGAGTGTTGAAATCACCTACTATTAGTGTATGGGGCTTAAGGTGTGATTTAAGTTTTAGTAATTTTTTTTACATATGTGGGTGCTCTTGTATTAGGGGCATAAATATTCAGGATTGAAACTTAATCTTGATGAATTGTTCCTGTTATGAATATAAAGTGTCCTTCTCAATCTCTTCTGATTGATTTTAGCTTGAAATCAATTTTGTTAGATATTAGGATAGCCGCACCCAATTGTTTCTTAGGTCTATTTAATTGGGAAACATTTTCCCAACACTTTACTCTGAGATAGTGTTTATCTTTGAGTTTGAGGTGTGTTTCTTCTAAACAGCAGAATGCTGGATCCTGTTTTCATATCCATTCTCTAAGTCTGTGTCTTTTTATAGGTGAATTGAGACCATTGATATTAAGCAATATTAATGACCCATGTTTGTTAACTCTGGTTATTTTATCATAGTAGTATTTGTGTTTCTCTTTTTTGGGTTATGCTGACGGGTCATTATCAGATTTCTGTGTTATTGTGAGCATAGTTAGCTTCCTTGGGTTGAGGTTTTCCTTTTAGTACTTTTAGTAAGGCTGGGTTTGTGGATATGTATTGTTTAAATCTGTGTTTGTCATGGAATATCTTGTTTTCACTATTGATGGTGAGTGAAAGCTTTGCTGGGTATAGTAGTCTGGGCTTTCATCCATGGTCTCAGTGTCTGTAGCACATCTCTCCAGGACCTTCTGGTTTTCATGGTTTCCATTGTGGAGTCAGGTGTAATTCTGATAGGTGTTCCTTTATAAGTTACTTGACTTTTTGCTTTTTCAGCTCTTAATATTCTTTATTCTGTATGTTTTGTGTTTTGATCATTATATGGCAAGGGGATGATTTTTTTTTGATCCAGTCTATTTGGTTTTCTGTAAGCTCCTTTTACCTTCATAGGGATATCCTTTTTTAGGTTGGGAAAGTTTTCTTCTATAATTTTGTTGACTATATTATCTGTGCCAATGAATTGGAGTTCTTTTTTCTACCCCTATTATTCTTAGGTTTGGTCTTTTCATCGTGTCCCATATTTCTTGAATATTTTGTGTTAGAATTTGTTGAATTTAATGTTTTCTTTGACCAGTGAGTCTTATTTCCTATGTAGTATCTTCAGCACCTGAGATTCTTTCTTCTATCTCTTTTATTCTGTTGTTTGTACTGGTCTCTGTAGTTCCTATTCGTACCCAGATTTTCCATATCCAGAATTCTCTTGGTTTGTGTTTTCTTTATTCCTTCTGTTTCTGTCTTCAAGTCTTGAACTGTGTCCTTCACCTGTTTGATTGCTTTTTCTTGATTTTCTTGGTTTTCTTTTAGGAATTTATTGTTTTCTTCCTGCTTTTTGGTTGTCTTATCTTCCATTTATTTAGGGGACTTATTCACTTCTTCTTTAAAGGTCTCCATCATTTCTTAAAATTAAGTTTAAAGTCATTTTCTTCTACCTTTTCTGGGTTAGGATGGTCAAGTCTGTAGTGGGGGCTGCAGGGAGGCCTGCTTTTCATCCTGCCCGGCTCCCGGGTACCAGCTAGCTTATGCCCCGAAATGACAACACACAAACTGTATTCTTTTTTTTTCTCATAGTTTATTATTTTTATATTTAAAAATTTACATCTCCTTCCCTCCTCCCCCCGCCCTCCCCTCCTCCTCCCCCTTCCCTCCCCTCCTTCTCCCCCTTCCCTCCCCTCCCCTCCACCCATACCTCCCCTCCCTCCCTCTCCAGGCCAAGGAGCCATCAGGGTTCCCCACTCTATGCTAAGACCAAGGTCCTCCCAACTCCCCCCAGGTCCAGGAAGGTGATCGACCAAGCTGAGAAGGCTCCCACAGAGCCCGTCCATGCAGAAAAATCAGAGCCCAGAGCCATTGTCCTTTGCTTCTCAGTCAGCCCCCGCTGTTGGCCACATTCAGAGAGACGGGTTTGGTCGCATGATCCTCAGTCCCATTCCAACTGGAGTTGGTGATCTCCCATTAGTTCTGTCCCACCGTCTCCATAAGAGAACGCACCCCTCTCGTTCCTGACTTTCTCCCTCATGTTCTCGCTCCTTCTGCTCCTCATCAGGACCTTGGGAGCTCAGTCCAGTGCTCCAATGTGGGGCTCAGTCACCTTCCCCATCTGTCGCCAGCTGGAGGTTCCCTCACGGTCCTGACTTTCTTTCTCATGTTCTCTCTCCTTCTGCTCCTCATCAGGACCTTGGGAGCTCATTCCGGTGCTCCAATGTGGGGCTCTGTCATTTTCTTCATCTATCGTCAGGTGGAGGTTCTATGGTGATATGCAAGAAATTCATCAGTATGGCTATAGGAACTGGCCTTTTCAGGCTCCCTCTCCTCAGCTGCCCAAGGAACTAACTGGGGGCGTCTCCCTGGAAACCTGGGAACCCCTCTAGGGTCAAGTCTCTTGACAACCCTCAGGTAGCTCCTTAAATTAAGATATATGCTTCCCTGCTCCCATATCCACCCTTCCTATATCCCAAGCACCCCATTCCTCCGAGCTCCCCCCGTTCTCCCCTTCACACTTTTCTCTCTCCATCTTCCCTTGGCCCAGTCTTGCCCAACCCTCAAGTTCCCAATTTTGCCTGGCGATCGTGTCTACTTCCAATATCCAGGAGGATTAATATATCTTTTTTGGGAGGTCACCTTCTTATTATCTTCTCAAGGATCCCAAATTTATAGGCTCGATGTTCTTTAATTATGGCTAGAAACCGATTATGAGTGAGTACTTCCCATGTTCATCTTTTTGGGTCTGGGTTACCTCACTCAGAATAGTGTTTTCTATTTCCATCCATTTGCCTGCAAAATTCAAGATGTCATTGTTTTTTACCGCTGAGTTGTATTCTAGCATGTATATATTTCACAGTTTCTTCATCCATTCTTCCAATGAAGGGCATCTAGGTTGTTTCCAGGATCTAGCTATTACAAATAATGCTGCTATGAACATAGTTGAACAAATGCTTTTGTAGCATGATTGGGCATCTCTTGGGTAGATTCCCAATAGTGGAATTGCTGGGTCCTGGGGTAGGTTGATCCCAAATTTCCTGAGAAACCGCCACACTGCTTTCCAAAGTGGTTGCACAAGTTTGCATTCCCACCAGCAATGGATGAGTGTACCCCTTACCCCACAACCTCTCCAGCAAAGGTTATTATTGGTGTTTTGGATTTTAGCCAATCTGACAGGTGTAAGATGATATCTCAAAGTTGTTTTGATTTGCATTTCCCTGATAGCTAGGGAGGTTGAGCATGACCTAAAGTGTCTTTTGGCCATTCGAACTTCTTCTGTTGAGAATTCTCTGTTCAGTTCAGCGCCCCATTTTTTAATTGGGTTAATTGGCATTTTACCGTCTAGTCTCTTGAGTTCCTTATATATTTTAGAGATGAGACCTTTGTCAGTTGCAGGGTTGGTGAAGATCTTTTCCCAGTCAGTAGGCTGCCTTTGTGGCTTAGTGACAATGTCCTTTGCTTTACAGAAGCTGCTCAACTTCAGGAGGTCCCATTTATTCAATGTTACCCTTAAAGTCTGTGCAGCTGGGGTTATGCATAGGAAACGTTTCCCTGTGCCCATTTGTTGTAGAGTATTTCCCACTTTCTCCTCTATCAAGCTCAATGTGTTCAAATTAATATTGAGGTCTTTAATCCATTTGGACTTGAGTTTTGTGCATGGTGATAGATATGGATCTACTTTCATTCTTCTACAGGTTGACATCCAGTTATGCCAGCACCATTTGTTGAAGATGCCCTCTTTCTTCCATTGTGTACTTTTGGCTCCTTTATCAAAAATCAGGTGTTCATAGGTTTGTGGTTTAAGATCCGGGTCTTCTATACGATTCCATTGGTCAACTTCTCTGTTTTTATGCCAATACCAAGCTGTTTTCAATACTGTAGCTTTGTAATAGAGTTTGAAGTCAGGGATGGTAATGCCTCCAGAAGAACCTTTATTGTATAAGATTTTTTTTGGCTATCCTGGGTTTCTTGTTTTTCCATATAAAGTTGATTATTGTCCTCTCAATCTCTGTGAAGAATTTTAATGGGACCTTGATTGGGATTGCATTGAATCTATAGATTGCTTTTGGTAGAATTGCCATTTTTACTATGTTGATCCTCCCAATCCACGAGCAGGGGAGATCCTTCCATTTTCTGGTATCCTCTTCAATTTCTTTCTTCAAAGACTTAAAGTTCTTGTCAAATAGGTCTTTCACTTCCTTGGTTAGAGTTACCCCAAGATATTTTATGCTATTTGTGGCTATCATGAAAGGTGAAGCTTCTCTGATTTCCCTCTCTGCTTCCTTCTCCTTTGTGTATAAAAGGGCTACTGATTTTTTGGAGTTGATCTTGTAACCTGCCACGTTACTGAAGGAGTTTATCAGCTGTAGGAGTTCTTTCGTGGAGTTTTTGGGGTCGCTTATGTATACTATCATATCATCTGCAAATAATGAAAGTTTAACTTCTTCCTTTCCAAATTGAATCCCCTTGATTCCCTTATGTTGTCTTATTGCTATTGCTAGAACTTCAAGCACTATATTGAAGAGATAAGGAGAGAGTGGACAGCCTTGTCGTGTTCCTGAATTTAGTGGGATAGCCTTGAGTTTCTCTCTGTTTAATTTGATGTTAGCTGTCGGCTTCCTGTAAATAGCTTTTATTATATTTAGGAATGACCCTTGTATCCCTAATCTCTCCAAGACCTTTATCATAAAAGGGTGCTGAATTTTGTCAAATGCTTTTTCAGCATCTAATGAGATGACCATATGGTTTTTTTCCTTCAGTTTATTTATATGATGGATTACATTGATAGATTTTCGTATGTTGAATCAGCGCTGCATCTCTGGGATGAAGCCTACTTGATCGTAATGGATAATTTTTCTAATGTGTTCTCGGATTCGGTTTGCCAGTATTTTATTGAGAATTTTTGCGTCAATGTTCATGAGTGAGATTGGCCTGTAATTCTCTTTCTTGGTTGAGTCTTTGTGTGGTTTAGGTATCAGGGTAACTGTAGCTTCATAGAAGGAATTTGGCAGTGACTCTTGTGTTTCTATATTATGAAATACCTTAAGGAGTATAGGAATTAGGTCTTCTTGGAAGTTCTGGTACAATTCCGCATTGAAACCATCTGGTCCTGGGCTCTTTTTGGTAGGGAGGTTTCTGATAACAGTTTCTAATTCTTCGCGACTAACAGGACGATTTAGAGCATTTACCTGGTCCTGGTTTAACTTTGGTATATGGTATTTATCTAAAAAACTGTCCATTTCTTTTACATTTTCCAATTTTGTGGCATACAGGCTTTTGTAGTAAGATCTAATGATTCTCTGAATTTCCTCTGTGTCTGTGGTTATGTCCCCCTTTTCATTTCTGATCTTATTAATTTGCGTGTTCTCCCTCTGCCGTTTGATTAGTTTGGCTAAGGGTTTGTCAATCTTGTTGATTTTCTCCAAGAACCACCTTCTTGTTTCACTGATTCTTTGGATTGTTTTCTGTGTTTCTATTTTGTTGATTTCTGCCCTCAATTTGATTATTTCCAGTCTTCTACTTCTCCTAGGTGACTCTGCTTCTTTTTTTTCCAGAGCTTTCAGGTGTGCTGTTAAGTCACCAATGAGTGCTTTCTCCGTTTTCTTTAAGTGGGCACTTAGTGCTATGAACTTTCCTCTTAGCACTGCTTTCATTGTGTCCCATAGGTTTGAGTATGTTGTGTCTTTGTTTTCATTAAATTCAAGAAAGACTTTAATTTCTTTCTTTATTTCTTCCTTGACCCAGATGTGGGTCAGTAGTTGACTGTTCAGTTTCCATGAGTTTGTGGGCTTTCTGGGGGTAGCATTGTTGTTGAATTCTAATTTTAATCCATGGTGATCCGATAAGACACAGGTGGTTACTAATATTTTTTTGTAACTGTGGAAGTTTGCTTTGTTACCAAGTATATGGTCAATTTTCGAAAAGGTTCCATGAGCCGCAGAGAAGAAGGTATATTCTTTCCTATTTGGGTGGAATGTTCTATAGATGTCTGTTAAGTCCACTTGGTTCATTACCTCCATTAAGTCTTTCAATTCTCTGTTAGGTTTCTGTCTGATTGACCTGTCCATTGGTGAGAGAGGAGTGTTGAAGTCTCCAACTATTAGTGTGTGTGGTTTGATGGCTGCCTTGAGTTCTAGAAGTGTTTCTTTTACATAAGTGGGAGCTTTTATATTAGGGGCATAGATATTCAGGATTGAGACTTCATTCTGATGGATTTTTCCTGTTATGAGTATAAAGTGTCCCTTTCCATCTCTTCTGATTGATTTTAGTTTGAAGTCAACTTTCTTGGAAATTAGTATGGCCACACCCGCTTGTTTCTTAGGGCCATTTGCTTGATAAACCTTTTCCCAACCCTTTACTCTGAGTAGGTGTCTGTCTTTGTGGTTGAGGTGTGTTTCTTGTAAACAGCAAAATGTTGGATTCTGTTTTCGTATCCAGTCTCTTAGCCTGTGCCTTTTTATAGGTGAATTGAGTCCATTGATATTAAGTGATATTAATGACCAGTGGTTGTTAACTTCAGTCATTTTTAGTAGTAGAGTTTGTGTGTTTCCATTCTTCTAGTTGTGCTAGTGAAGGGTCGCTAGATGCCTGAGTTATTGTAGGCGTTGTTGGACTCCTTGGTTTGTGATTTTTCTTCTATTACTTTCTGCAAGGCTGGATTTGTGGCTGCGTATTGTTTAAATCTGTTTTTGTCCTGGAATATCTTGTTTTCTCCATCAATGGTGAATGCAAGCTTTGCTGGGTATAATAGTCTAGGCTTGCATCCATGTTCCCTTAGTGTCTGTAGCACATCTATCCAAGCTCTTCTGGCTTTCATGGTTTCCATTGAGAAATCAGGTGTAATTCTGATAGGTTTCCCTTTATATGTTACTTGACCTTTTTCCTTTGCAGCTCTTAATATCTGTTCTTTATTCTGTATGTTTTGTGTTTTGATTATTATATGGCGTGGGGATGCTTTCTTTTGATCCAGTCTATTTGGTGTTCTGTAGGCTTCTTGTACCTTCATAGGAACATCCTTCTTTAGGTTGGGGAAGTTTTCTTCTATAATTTTGTTGAATATGTTTTCTGGGCCTTTGAGTTGTAATTCTTCTCCTTCTTCTACCCCAATTATTCTTAGGTTTGGTCTTTTCATGGTGTCCCAGATTTCCTGAATGTTTTGTGTTAAGAATTTGTTAGATTTGTTTAGTTCTTTAATCTGTGAGTTTATTTCCTCTATAGTATCTTCAGAGTCTGAGATTCTTTCTTCCATCTCTTGTATTCAGTTGGAAATACTTGTCTCTGAAGGTTCTGTTCGTTTACTCAGAGTTTCCATTTCCAGTCGTCCCTCAGATTGTGTTTTCTTCAATACCTCCATTTCATTTATCAGGCCTTTTACTGTTTCCCTTACCTGTTTGATTGCTTTTTCTTGTTTTTCTTGTTTTTCTTGGGTATCTTTGAGAGATTTATTTATTTCGTCTACCTTTTTGTTTGTCATCTCCATTTCTTTATGGCAGTTTTTTACCTCCTGTTTAAGGTCCTCTATTATTTTCATAAAGTACAGTTTAAGGTCGGTTTCTTCTATATCTTCTGGGGTAGGGTGTTCAATTCTTGTTGTTTCGGGATGTCTGGCTTGTGGTGATGTCATGTTGCCTTTCATGTTGTTGGGGGAGCTCCTGCGTTGGCGCCTGCCCATCTCTTCCTTCAAAAGGAGCCCGGAGGCGTTTGGTGTCTTAGACCAATCTTTGCTGTGACTGAAACTGGTTGAATCTCCCCAGTGCCAGAGGAGGACCTATTCCTTGAGTCACAATCTGTAGAAGCCCGCACTCCCTTGCAGGAATCCTCAGACCTGCCTGGAGGCCAGAGTCTGACTCCTCTGGGTGGATGGCCTTAGAACAGGAGCAGGACACCTGAGAACACTAGGGAAAACTTGGGAGACACAGGGATGGGAGAAACGGACACAAGCCTGCAGAGGGAAGTGGGGGTAGAGGTTCTGTGCTCTCTTCCAGGGCAGGTTGCCCCAGGGTCCGCATTCACTCACCAGTTCAGATGGAATGTCAGGGCACAGGATCAGGGATTCCAGGCAGCCCAGGGTCGCAGCCCAGACCAAAGGGCCAAGGTGGGGGCAGGGCGGGATGGAATACCACACAGCGAACCTGGCAGCACAATCTGAAGGAGCCCACACCCCTCCGCAGGAATCCTCAGACCTGCCTGGAGGCCAGAGTCTGACCCCTTTGGGTGGATGGCCTTAGAACAGGAGTAGGACACCTGAGAACACTAGGGAAAACTTGGGAGACACAAACCGACACAAGCCTGCAGAGGGAAGTGGGGGTAGGGGGTCTGTGCTCTCTTCCAGGGCAGGTTGCCCCAGGGTCCGCATTCACTCACCAGTTCAGATGGAATGTCAGGGTACAGGATCAGGGATTCCAGGCAGCCCAGGGTCGCAGCCCAGACCAAAGGGCCAAGGTGGGGGCAGGGCGGGATGGAATACCACACAGCGAACCTGGCAGCACAATCTGAAGTATCCCGCACCCCTCCGCAGGGATCCTCAGACCTTCCTGGAGGCCAGAGTCTGACCCCTTTGGGTGGATGGCCTTAGAACAGGAGCAGGACTACTGAGAACACTAGGGAAATCTTGGGAGACACAGGGACGGGAGAAAGGGACACAAGCCTGCAGAGGGAAGTGGGGGTAGGGGGTCTGTGCTCTCTTCCAGGGCAGGTTGCCCCAGGGTCCGCATTCACTCACCAGTTCAGATGGAATGTCAGGGCACAGGATCAGGGATTCCAGGCAGCCCAGGGTCGCAGCCCAGACCAAAGGGCCAAGGTGGGGGCAGGGCGGGATGGAATACCACACAGCGAACCTGGTAGCACAATCTGAAGGAGCCCGCACCCCTCCGCAGGGATCCTCAGACCTGCCTGGAGGCCAGAGTCTGACCCCTTTGGGTGGATGGCCTTAGAACAGGAGCAGGACACCTGAGAACACTAGGGAAAACTTGGGAGACACAGGGACGGGAGAAACGGACACAAGCCTGCAGAGGGAAGTGGGGGTAGGGGGTCTGTGCTCTCTTCCAGGGCAGGTTGCCCCAGGGTCCGCATTCACTCACCAGTTCAGATGGAATGTCAGGGCACAGGATCAGGGATTCCAGGCAGCCCAGGGTCGCAGCCCAGACCAAAGGGCCAAGGTGGGGGCAGGGCGGGATGGAATACCACACAGCGAACCTGGTGGCACAATCTGAAGGAGCCCACACCCCTCCGCAGGAATCCTCAGACCTGCCTGGAGGCCAGAGTCTGACCCCTTTGGGTGGATGGCCTTAGAACAGGATTAGGACACCTGAGAACACTAGGGAAAACTTGGGAGACACAAACCGACACAAGCCTGCAGAGGGAAGTGGGGGTAGGGGGTCTGTGCTCTCTTCCAGGGCAGGTTGCCCCAGGGTCCGCATTCACTCACCAGTTCAGATGGAATGTCAGGGCACAGGATCAGGGATTCCAGGCAGCCCAGGGTCGCAGCCCAGACCAAAGGGCCAAGGTGGGGGCAGGGCGGGATGGAATACCACACAGCGAACCTGGCAGCACAATCTGAAGGAGCCCGCACCCCTCTGCAGGAATCCTCAGACCTGCCTGGAGGCCAGAGTCTGACCCCTTTGGGTGGATGGCCAGTTCAGATGGAATGTCAGAGCACAGGATCAGGGATTCCAGGCAGCCCAGGGTCACAGCCCAGACCAAAGGGCCAAACTGTATTCTTTTAAACATTGCCTGGCTCATTAGTTTCAGCCTCTTACTCACATCTTGACTAACCCATATCGAATAATCTGTGTAACACCATGAATGGTGTCTTACCCAGAAAGATTCAGCATGTCTGACCTGGTGGCTAGCTTCATTGCATCTCTCTCCTTGAGGAGAGGCACGGCAGTCTAACTAACTTAGGAGAGGCATGGCATCTGTCTGAGCCATCTACCTCACTTCCTTTTTCCTGTTCTGTCTACTCTACCCACCTAAGGACTGGCCAAGGCAGTTTCTTTATTAACAAATGAAATCAACAGATAGATAGAAGACACACCTACATCATTTCCCCTTTTTCTGTTTAAACAAAAAAGAAGGCTTTCACTTTAACATAGTAAAACTACATATAACAAAACAGTTATAAAGCAAGAATTACAGTTACAATATTTATATCTATTTTATCTTTTATCATAACAATGGAAAACTATAACTATCTATCCATTCTTCAACTCCATCAAAGACTCCAGAAAGATATAATACTACCTAAGTAAACAAGAAATAATCAACTTCCAAACTCTAGAAATCACAGAGACATCTTGCTACCTGGACAGTCACCCAAAGTTCTTTTGTACCGTTGGGGCATCCATCTTTGGCCTACAGGCCCATAAGTATCCAGCAGACATTTCTATGCAACAGGAAATTTCGAAGGCAATTCAGTCCCTCTCTGCTGTGTCCTGCAGAATGTCTCACAGACTCTTTCTTGAATCAGGAACCCCGAAAGATCATCTCACATTTAGGCAAGTTCAGCAGTCCTCTCTCTAAGGGTTCTCTGTGTCTAGTTTATGCAATAGTCGAGGCAAGAGCAGTTTCTTGCCCAAATGGCTATCAAACTCCAAAAGGATCATCTTCGATGCCCATCATCTTCTTGAAGTAGATTGGTGCTGCCAGGAGCAGACATGTCTCATTGTCTTGAAAAGCCCTAAGTTATTAAAACATCTAAAATGCGATATTCTGTAGTCTTTGAAAGATATGAAGAATGCCTATGTAACTTAAATATATCTTTATATATCTAGAAAATCTAAGTAACATAACTACAAGTTTTACTATTATTGATAACTATCCATTAACAACCTATATGCATTATATTTTAAATGAACTACACAATCACAATACATTAATCAGTATCAGAAATACATATACATATAACAAAATAGACCTTAAATTTCTACCAATAAGGCAAAATTTGTACCAATGTAAATTATTCATATCTGTATCATCTCCCCCTTTAAATGTAAAAGAACATTTATAAACAATATTTGGGAACATGGGCACAGTTATTTCTCTCCAAACTGCTTCCTGCTGAATGGGGACTCTGTTAATCAGATCTTTCATGGTGTAACCTGTGTGCCAGGTTCATCTCAGTCATCAGTGGAGCGAAGTAATTTTTTGAGGATATTCACAGCAACCTTTCAGGAGGGCGTGGTCTATCATACCATATTGGGATAGAAGCAATCCATAGGGTCTCATTTTCTGTAAAAACAAAAGACGAAACTCTTTTCCAAAGTATCATATCCTTAGATCCAAATTTTAAAGTCAAGGTATTTTCAAAATATCTATTCTGGAATAGTTTAGCAGCATTTATAAACAAATAACTTTTAGCAGCTGTTGCTTCTTCCTCAGCATTCAAACAATTCAAAGAGAGCATAATAGTACACAGTATCAAGATTCTCTGTGTATTTTCCATTTTATACTACTTTATTTTAACCTCTATTTCATTTATTTTTACTTTTATTTTTTGAGACAGGTTCTCTGTATATCTTTGTCCTGGAATAACTCTGTAGACCAGGCTGTCTTTGAACTCACAGAGATCCACTTGCCTATGCTTCCCAAGTGCTGGGATTAAAGATGTGCTACCACACCTTGAAGTCACAGAGATCTGTCTGTCTCTGCCTCACAGGCATTCTGATTAAAGGTGTGTGCTGCCATACCTTGAAGTCACAGAGGTCAATCTACCTCTGCCTCCCATGTGTTGGGATTAAAGGTGTGTACCACCACACCCAACTACTCTCTTTCTTTTTAACTTTAAGAACTTTAACTTTTAGCCTACATATATTTTTAACACATAGTAAACAATTTAGATATTTTCTTCAACTTTGAATCTTTCTTTTACTGTATATCTCTCTTTTTGTGACCACATGAGTCTTTAATTTACAAAACAATATCGGTAGGACTAAAGCTGTGGCTTTGACAGCTAGATCCAACACATTCCTTAGCTTTCTGCGATTCTGGCCTTGTGGCTAATATACCGGCCTGAGCCGTGTTCATTGCCACAACTCTACAGTGTTTCAAGGTCCCTGCCAGCAAGCAAGTTGAGTGTTGTTCAATACTCAAAAGCTCCGTAGTCAGGATGGCCTGCTTGAAAGAGTCAGAGTTTGCCCTGGCAGGATGGCCCAAAAAGCTGGCATTTTAAAACAGCACAGCTTTTTCCTGCTACGGCTGAAAACCGAAAAACACATGTTCAGACCCGAGAAATTGCTGCTACCAAGAAGCCATGCTTTACTCTATTCTTTCCCAAGCTTTCTCAAGCTTTCTGTGGATTCAGTTATCCATGTGGGCTCCATTCTGTAGTGAGGAGCTGTGGGCCAGATTCCCACCACCCTGCTCCCACAAGCTTAGCTTTACAAGTGAAATAACAACACACAAATTGTATTCTTTTAAACACTGCCTGGTTCATTAGTTTCAGCCTCTTACTCACAACTTGACTAACCCATATCGAATAATCTGTGTAACACCATGAATGGTGTCTTACCCGGAAAGATTCAGCATGTCTGACCTGGTGGCTAGCTTCATTGCATCTCTCTCCTTGAGGAGAGGCACGGCAGTCTGACTAACTTAGGAGAGGCGTGGCATCTGTCTGAGCCATCTACCTCACTTCCTTTTTCCTGTTCTGTCTACTCCACCCACCTAAGGACTGGCCAAGGCAGTTTCTTTATTAACAAATGAAATCAACAGATAGATAGAAGACACACCTACATCACAAGTCTTCTGGTTGTTATGTCCACTGGGTTCTGGTGTTACCATGTTGCTTTTTAGGTTGTTGGAGGAATTCTTGTATTGGCACCTTCCCATCTTTTCCTTCAAATGAGGCCAGCAATGTCTTGGTTCCTTGGTCCAATCCTTGCTGTGGTTGTCTCTTAGGTATTCTCAGTATTGGAGCAAGTTGTGTTTCAGGGTTCCATGGAGCTCGCAAGAACATGGGCTTTGGGATGGGGTGGGTTGTGGGATATCCTAGCCACCAGGAATTTATTGTTAACTCTCTTTATGACAAACAGAACCATTTACCAGCAAGGTATATTTTTCCTGTTTGGGTCTCTCATCAACCACAAGGTATACTGCTCCTGTTTTGGTCTCACAGTAGTTGTCCATAGTGGCTATGTATGTGTGTATGTGTGTGTGTGTGTGTTTGTGTGCAAGAACAGAGAAGATTACAGAAATTAAAAGATAGCATTGTTTTCAATATTGAACACTCAAAACTAAGGTCAGTGCACTTCAGTGCTATAAAGGACTAATAGAGTGTGATTTCTAAAATATGTCTGAGAACACAAAAGCAACATGCTGTAGATGAATGCATGTTCAGTGAAATACTAACATCTAATGCAGTTGTCACACAATGAGTAAAGTATATGAGTGACCTGATCAAACAGTAAGTATGCTATTGACAGAGTTCTAGTAAGGGCAAGGACAATTGTCACAGAGGGTCAGGCACATACTATGGCTATACCAATAAACTGCATATTACCCTGGGAACAGAGGGTTTGACAAAGAGCATGAAAAGCACTAATGTGGGGTGTTACTCAGTAAGAACAATACTTATTCTTACCACAAATGGTGAGAATAATGCCTACCAAGTGGCACAGGATGAGAAAAATGTTTTCATAGTACTTGAAACAGGGCATGAACACAATTTCCCTCTGTAAGCACTAGTTTCACAATGCTTGTGGCATATAGTCAGAACACTAATGCTGGACTTCACTGCTGGAAATGTATTTTCATTTGATGTACATCTGTTGTTTTTGGTTCCAGAGATGTTCCCATGATGCAGGATGTTCTTCTCAGCATTGGGTTAATTCACCAATCTGAAACAGAAAAAAAGCACAAGAAGAAAAACGTCTGTCATCATCACTTCCTCCTGTCCTGAAAAGCCTGCACACTTACCTGCTATCGAAGTTCAAAGCCCTTCCATCCACAATTGAGTCTTGTTCTCAGAGCACAGTGACTACCACTCCTGGCATAGAAAGAGAGGTATATGGCTTGCATGTGTAGACTTAACCTGGAGTTTGAGAACTCACAGTACCCAGAGCAGGCAAGGTTACCCCAAATCAGAACAGGGTAGAGAATGCATGTGTGATTTCTCTCAGTTTCAATGTTGCACCTTAAAAGATTAGAAGATGTAAATGATGTAGGCAACAAAGAACCAGATGAGATTCCAGTATGGGAGAAATGCACACTTTGAGGGCAGTATCATAAGAGACAGGCACACTTGTGGACAGCTGGGGGTGTCAATGCATGATTTACATATTCAGTCATTTTCTTCTTCAGGTTTGCTGGTCTTCTCATGTGGGAGGAGATGCTTACTTTCCAGCACCCTGTGGCTCTGGATACCCTCATATCTCCTCTGGATCCTGATGTGGGAAAGATTTGTCCCATGAACACTAGGTCAAGTGAAAATTTTCTGCCATGTCTTCTCAGGATAGAAGAGACATTGTCCCTCAAGTGAGCCCTTCTGCTTTTTCCTGCTCCATTTGCAAATCTTCCAGTTCAGAGAGACTGAGAGATTGGACACCCACCAGATCAGAACAGGAGCCAGTTCTTCTTTCAACTTGTGGCTTCTGAAACTGTCACATGTAGTTCTATACCTCTTCCTTCACTAGAGCATTTCCCCATCTGCCCTACATTGTTCAGTGGATATTGGATGTCAAGCACTGGGTAGATTAAAAAATGTTTCTATGTTGTCTGGTGGGTTGTAATAACCTGAGCAAATTTCACATGCTGAGGCCTTGTAGACTTATAATTCAAAGTAACTTATGAACTCTAATTGTATAGATTTACTATCTGGGATTCGCTGTTGAGAAGACTTGCCCAATGTCATATGGTCTTAGAGAGGACAAATCATACCTACATTGTGAATTCCTATTCTAATATATCAGGTATTGGTAAGTGAACTGGTCACCCCAGCACATCCAGGGCTAGTGCAAGGCTCATGAAACACACTTACACCACACCAAAGAACAGAGACAGAAGTGCTGTTTCTCCACACATTCTTCTCACCTGATGCCTTCTTACTATGCCTTTCACAGGCTGGTAGTTTCCCCTGGGGGACCAGGTTCTTCTGAGAATGACCTGAGCCACATGTAACTGGTAGTCCTTTGGGGTATCTTCTCCTGATGGCCTCTTCTGTGCCTTTATATTGTGGAGAGTATGTGTGATCAGTATAGGTGGCATTTCTGTAGTGCTTTAGTGGGTACAAACCATTTCCCCATGTATTACAATTACACCCTCTATCAGTACTTGCAGGAAAACATTACATCATCTTTACTTAAATGATGAGGAACCTGAGAGCATGAAGTGGAAAAAAATGGCCTAAATGAATCAGGTTTATAGGACTATAATGCTTGTCTATTTTGTTGGCCCCAAATGATCTTGTTGTAAACAGAAAATATGTGCATGTAAATGGGAGTGTGGGATAAAGATGGTACAGGGAAGAAAGCAATTGAGGAATTCAGAGGGTCTGTGAAGACAGATTATGTGAAAGCTAAGCTTCACTGGAAAACTTGTAGCACTGGACAGCTACTTGAGGAGCAAATGTAACAGTGAATGAAAGGGATGAAAACTGACCAGGATGTTGTGAGGGGCTAAATGGAAGGAAAGGTGAAGAAAGATTAAGCAACAGATAGTGATCTAGGTATAACATAAGGAGGTGATGCATGGCTTAATCCTCTCAAACATACTGCATGTATATAGGTTTGAATGGTTATAGCTTCCACATGGTCATATTTTGTTGGGATCTGTGGTGGTTTGAATGAAAATGATTCCATAGGGTGTCATGCTATTAGGAGGTATGGCTTTGTGGAAGTAGGTAGGGCCTTATTAGTAGAAGTGTGTCTACTTCTGCAGAGGTGGGCTTTACATTCTCCTATGCCCAAACTAATGAGTATGGCTCACAGTTGCTTGCTCTGCCTGAAGATCAAGGTATGAAACTAGCTCCTTCTCTAGCACCATGTCTGCCTGTATGTAGCCATGCCACCTGCCATGACAATTATTAAGCCAAATTAAACAATTTCCTTTATTAAAATTTTGATGTCCATGATGTCTCTTCATACAGTAGAAACCCTAAGACAGGTTCCCAGTTTGTGAACTGATTAGGAAAATTAGAAGCTGTGGCCTCATTGGAGATGGTGTGTCACTAAGTGTGGGCTTGGACCTTTCAAAGAGGATGTGAGCTTTCAGCTTCTGCTCCATCCGCATGTCTACTTGTCTAGCAACATGCTTCCCATCACAGTGATTATGCAATAATCTTCTGAAAGTATAAACAAACCCCCAATTAAATGTTTTCTGTTATAAGTCATCATGGTCATGCTGTATCTTCAAAACAATATATTGGTAACTAAGAAAATGTGGAACTAGGCATGGTGGAACATGTACCAATTCTGATTCCATTACAGGCTGTCATTAGTCACTAATCCTTAGCTACCTTTCATCCAGCTTCCTCATCCATGAAGTAGAGAATCTATGTACAACCAACTGAAAGAAAGCTGATGAGCTTCTAAATTCTCTTTATTTTCTTTGTTTCTTGTTTGTTTTTATTTCTGAGACATCATATCCTTATATACCTTGGAAAGGTCTTAGTGTCAAGATCTCAGAGACCTGAGTTTATAGACATACCCCAACATACAGACGGTGAATATTTTTTAAAATACTGTGATAATAAAATAATTGAATGTCCTTGTTAAGATTGTTTCTCTGCATTTGGAACCTCAACTCTCTCTTCCCTTACCACCAACTCTCAGATCCCATAACGCTCTACACCACAATGAAATCTGCAACTGTGGAAGCTCCCATGTCATAAGAAATCAGATGACTCTAAAGGTTTTTCTGGGCCCAGACTGTGGGCTAGGCAGTTCCCAGGTGCAGACAATATTCTGAAACAGATAACAGTGGGAGGGGTCCACAGTGAAAGTCACACAATTTCCCAGATAGGCGAGTGGACCATTCACAGAGCAGAGGACACCTGGTGCTTCCTGCTCTGAGAGTCGGTGTCAGGCTCGGGGCATCATTGAGCTCTGTGGTAAAACACCTGAGTGGAACATTACCTGAACTTCAGACACCAGTGAAGACATGTCTACATTTCAGAGCTTTGGGCTATAGATTACATATTAAGTAAACCTGATAGTGATACATTTTAGCATGCTTGCACATAACAGCCTCTTCATTATTATGAATCTGATAAGAATATGCAGCTTCCTTTTTCAAGAAATTAGTTGTAACACTGCAAAGATAATTTCTTAAGTAGCCAAGGGGTTAATCTTTGTGAGCTAATCTTACATATTAGAAAGTAAGGTGATATGCACCACTGTCCATGCCACTGGAGGTTTAAGTCAGGACTGCAACACCCCAAGGCAAGAACTCTACCTGATGTGGGAATGGAGTGGGAAAAGGCGCTTCACTACTGTGGAAGTGGGAGTTTACTCACCTTCATGCATTTTCCTTCTGCCATGCCAAAAGTCCCTTCATAACCTTCATTCAAAGAAGGGTGACAAGTTAAAAGTATTTACTTTATAGTACATAGTTCCAAATTCCAGGCTCCTGTAGCTTTTGTGATTGCTGGAGCAGAGGGTTTCACTCTATTCATGACTTGGGGGAAAGCAGATGAAACATGGCCTCTCCTCTTTATTAATCAGTTAGACATTATATGCAGTGCCAGTTCAGAATTCTCTTTCTGATTGCTTTATGAAATTTGGGTTAAACCTCATTACCGCCTCTATTCCATTTTAGTATTTTTTTCTTTTCCCCAAAGCATTGAATTGATTACATGAAAATTTGAACCATCAGCCCTTATAGATGTGTAATAATGAAAATCTCCATGCACACATGGAATTGCTGTGGGAACTCCTTTAGCCAATAGCTTTTAAGATACCAGCCCACTTTCGGCATGGTTTTTGTACTGTAAATGCAGATGTAAAGCATGTACAGGCCTCTTGGATGCTAGATTCAGTTCCAGTTCCCTGCACATGCAGAGGACTGTGGATCACTACCCTTTCTGTGAGTTCACCCTCTACGAAATAAGCCTTTATTATACTCCATTTGGAGATACTTGGGGACAATTTTATTATAAATTACAACAGATTGGTGCCCAGTGTGGTTAGAATAATGCCAGCTGAACTTCCCACACTACTGAACTACCCCTCGGCAGCTGAGCTACCCCTTTGGTGCACAGCAGCAAACCATTTGGCTGGCCTGCCATGTGGCAACTTGGCAATTTTCCACCGATCTGCCTGCTTTACTTGCTCCCACCTACTAAGCAGTTTATTTCTCTGGTCTCTGCCAGGCCTGCATTAATTGGGCCTACCTCTGTCTCTGGGATACCGGCCTCCAGCTTACATTCCCAGTTCATACCATGAATGCCTAGCCCGAGACTCAGCCAGTAACCTCATGGCTCATGACTGCCTGAAAGCTCTAAGTTCCACTCGAAACTTTTCTGTATATGGAATTGGTTTAATTGCTCTTAATTTGTTAGTATACTTGTTAGTATTTAAGCCACCACCACTCTGGAACAGCAGCAGGGCTGTTCACTCTGCTGCCAGTCACTTCTCACCCCGTGCAAACAACCATGACACCTGCTAGACAATAAAGATTATTACACCTACAAAAATTTTCTGAAAAACTATAATGGAAGTTAAGTTCATTTGCTAAATAAATAAATTTGAAAATTGTAAACAAACCACAAGATAATTGCAGACAATATCATCATCCAGGAATTTAATAACCTTTTTGTTTCTGGTATGAATGGAATTCTGCAAGGATTATATGGAGATCCTAGTACATCCAATTTTGTGATCATGGGACTTGGCCTTCTTCTTTATACTATATCCTTAAAGGAATGGATTGATACAGAAGTCAAGTATGAGACACATTCTTTGAAATGAAACAGTCTTTACAGACTAATAATGAAAAGCTAGCTGAAAAAATTAATACCATTGAAAAGGATAACCATAATTTGACAGAAAAGATCAATACATGTAAATGAGGTATGAAAATTTACAGAAGGGTACTGAAAAATTATCTGAAAGAATTCATACCATTGAAATTGACAATCAAAATTTGTTAAAAAGTTATGATAAGTTAACAGATAGAGTATCTCTCCAGGAAGGCAATCTGTATGCCATCCAAGTAATATTCAATGATGAGAAGTTATCATTAATGGAAAAATTTAATATCTTGAAATCGCATGTGCAGAATGAGGACCAGAAATTATTTGACTCAATGAAATCATTAGAAATATTCACAAGTCAAGAGATTCAGGCTTTACAAAAGACAGTGGTAAAAAGATTTCAATCAATTGAGCAAAGTATCAGAACTGATAATCAGGGAGAGGAGGTACAAGCAAGGGATTTAGCATCACCTATAACTCTCAGAGTCAGAAATTATTTATTAAGAATTTTAGCTACTTGTCCCATTATTACCTCTGACAAGCCAGCAAATACTCAATACCCAAACTGATACAAAGAGTATAAATGGAAACCTGTAGGTATGAAACATCTAAAAGATATTAAGCAAGCAGTAATATCTATGGCATGCATTATGTTTGTTAGGGAGATGGTAAAGATATGGGTTTCAAGCAATAAGGACACTGCACATGATTGGCTTCAATTAGTCTCAGCAGTCCTTGAAGATGGGCCACAGTCACAATGGAAGTGCTATTGGAGCAAGGAGGCTAAAGCCCTAGAACAGCAAGGAAGGGTCAAAGGATTTGAGGCTTCCCAAGATTCTTGGCAAGAGCTGTTATGCTGATCCACAGAGTCAAGTTCTTCATAATGAACACAACATGTTCCTACGTTATACAGCAGCATTAAATATTTGGAACAGGATTAAAAACCAGGAAAAATAATTGAATGATATATTAAGGTTAAACAAGGCCCAAGAGAACCTTTTAGTGACTGTTTACAAAGACTAACAAAAGATGTACAAATAGAAGTAACAAACCCAGAAGCTAGACAAGTACTTATTAAATGTTTGGCTTTTGAAAATGCCAACTTAGAATGCAAAAAGATACTTGGGCCTTTAAAGTTTATATCAGCACCAATAGATTAATAGATCCTGCATACAGTAAACGTTGAGGGATTTGACTATAATAATGAGGATCAAGGGAATTTGAATTAGAAAGGAAGAAGTTAAACTTTCATTATTTACAGATGATATGATAGTGTACATAAGCGACCACAAAGACGCCACCAAAGAACTCCTACAACTGATAAACTCCTTCAGTAACGTGGCAGGATACAAGATCAACTCCAAAAAATCAGTTGCCCTCCTATACACAAAGGATAAGGAAGCAGAGAGGGAAATCAGAGAAGTATCACGTTTCACAATAGACACAAATAGCACAAAATATCTTGGGGTAACTCTAACCAAGGAAGTGAAAGATCTATTTGACAAGAACTTTAAGGCATTGAAGAAAGAAATTGAAGAGGATACCAGAAAATGGAAGGATCTCTCTTGCTCTTGGATTGGGAGGAATAACACAGTAAAAATGGCAATTCTACCAAAAGCAATCTATAGATTCAATGCAATCCCCATCAAGGTCCCATCAAAATTCTTCACAGATATTGAGAGAACAATAATCAACTTTATATGGAAAAACAAGAAACCCAGGATAGGCAAAACAATCTTATACAATAATGGAACTTCTGGAGGCATTACCATCCCTGATTTGAGACTCTATAACAGAGCTACAGTATTGAAAACAGCTTGGTATTGGCATTAAAAACAGAGAAGTTGACCAATGGAATCGAATACAAGACCCGGATCTTAACCCACAAACCTATGAACACCTGATTTTTGATAAAGGACCCAAAAGTACACAATGGAAGAAAGAGGGCATCTTCAACAGATGGTGCTGGCATAAGTGGATGTCAACCTGTAGAAGAATGAAAGTAGATCCATATCTATCACCATGCACAAAACTCAAGTATAAATGGATTAAAGACCTCAATATTAATCTGAACACACTGAGCTTGATAGAGGAGAAAGTGGGAAGAACTCTACAGCATATGGGTACAGGAGACCGTTTCCTAAGTATAACCCCAGGTGCACAGACATTAAGGGCAACATTGAATAAATGGGACCTCCTGAAGCTGAGTATTGAAAACAGCTTGGTATTGGCATAAAAATAGAGAAGTCATCCAATGGAATTGAATAGAAGACCCAGATCTTAACCCACAAACCTATGAACACCTAATTTTTGATAAAGGAGCTAAAAGCACACAATGGAAGAAAGAAAGCATCTTCAACAAATGGTGCTGGCATAACTGGATGTCAACCTGTAGAAGGATGACAGTAGATCTGTGTCTATCACCATGCACAAAACTCAAGTCCAAGTGGATTAAAGACCTCAATATCAATCTGAACACACTGAACCAGTTAGAGGAGAAAGTGGGAAGTACTCTACAACATTTGGGGACAGGAGACTGCTTCCTACGTATAGCCCCAGGAGCACAGACATTAAGGGCAACATTGAATAAATGGGACCTCCTGAAGCTGAGCAGCTTCTGTAAAGCAAAGGACACTGTCACTAAGACACAAAGGCAGCATACTGATTGGGAAAAGATCTTCACCAACTCCGCAACTGACTAAAGTCTGGTCTCCAAAATATATAGGGAACTCAAGAGACTAGAATTTAAAATGCTAATTAACCCATTTAAAATATGGGGCTCTGAACTGAACAGAGAATTCTCAACAGAAGTTCAAATGGTCAAAAGACACTTAAGGGCATGCTCAACCTCCTTAGCTATCAGGGAAATGCAAATCAAAACAACTTTGAGATACCATCTTACACCTGTCAGATTGGCTAAAATCCAAAATACCAATGATAGCCTTTGCTGGAGAGGGTATGGGGTAAGGGGTACACACATCCATTGCTGGTGGGAATGCACACTTGTGCAACCACTTTGGAAAGCAGCATGACGGTTTCTCAGAAAATTCGGGATCAACCTACCCCAGGACCCAGAAATTCCACTCTTGGGAATTTGCCCAAGAGATGCCCAATCATATTGTAAAAGCATTTCTTCAACTATGTTCATAGCAGCATTATTTGCAATAGCCAGAACCTGGAAACAACCTAGATGACTTTCCGTGGAAGAATGGATGAAGAAAGTGTGGAATATATACATATTAGAATACTACTCAGTGATAAAAAAAAATGACATCTTGAATTTTGCATGCAAATGGATGGAAATAGAAAACACTATTCTGAGTGAGGTAACCCAGACCCAAAAAGACGAACATGGGCTGTACTCACTCATAATCGCTTTCTAGTCATACATAAAGGATATCGAGCCTATAATTCATGATCCTTAAGAAGATAATAAGAATGTGAACCCAAAGAAAAACATATAGTTTTCCTCCTGGATATTGGAAGTAGACAATATTGATGGGCAAAAATTGGGAACTTGGAGGTGGGGTGGGATGGGGGCAAGGGGAGATGGTGAGAGAAAAGTGTGACAGGGAGGATGGGGAGAGCTTGGGGGAATGGGATGCTTGGGATATAGGAAGGGTGGATATGGGAGCAGGGAAGCATATATCTTAATTAAGGGAGCCATTTTAAGGTTGTCAAGAGACTTGACTCTTAGAGGGGTTCCCAGGTATCCAGGGAGATGTCCCCAGTTAGTTCCTTGGGCAGCTGAGGAGAGGGAGCCAAAAAAGGCCAGATCCTATAGTCATACTGATGAATTTCTTGCATATCACCATAGGACCTTCATCTGGCAATGGATGGAGATAGAGACAGAGCCCCACATTTGTGCACTGGACTGAGCTCCCAAGGTCCTGATGAGGAGCAGAAGGAGGGACAACATGAGCAAGAAAGTCAGGACCGTGAGGAGTGCGTTCACCCACTGAGACGACAGTGGGACAGAACTAACAGGAGATCACCAAGACCAGTTGGAATGGGACTGATGGAACATGCAATCAAACTGGACTCTCTGAATGTGGCTGACGGTGGAGGCTGACTGAGAAGACAAGGACAATGGTGATGGGTTTTGATTCTACGTCATGGATGGGCTCTGTGTGAGCCTTGTCAGTTTGGATGCTTCCCTTCCTGGACCTGGGAGGAGTTGGGAGGAGCTTGGACTTAACATAGTATAGGGATCCCTTCTGGCTCTTTGGCCTGGAGAGGGAGGGATTTGGGGTATGGGTGGAGGGGAGGAAAGGGAATGGGGAGGAGTGGAGGAGATGGAAATTTTTTTTTTAATTTTTGCCCCATAGGGTTTACACACACACACACACACACATACACACACACAGAGAGAGAGAGAGAGAGAGAGAGAGAGAGAGAGAGAGAGAGAGAGAGAGAGAGAGAGAGAGAGAGAGAGAGAGAGAGAGAGAGATCCATGGGAGTGGCTAGTACACGTCTGGTGAACTTCTTAGTAGAGAAAATTAGTTAAGAAAGGAATTAAATCATCATGGAATTCTAGAGGGGAAGATTAGTGTGCTATACTACATTTTTAGGTGGCTAATAAAGGGCTAAAAAGTTTATTTTCAGTAAAATTATGAAAAGAGCATGGATTGTTTAAATCAGCTCATCACTACTCTTCTCCCAGTGTGCGTAGAGGCTGCCAGGTAACCAGGCAACCTACATAAACAGGGAGAAGCTGATGGCTCTTGATCAGATAGCACATACACCAGACCTGCAGTTTCTATGGGCCTATGTCTGGAGTTAGACTTACTGCTGTAAGTGAAGAAGAGCCTCTAAATGATCAGTTCCAGTGTATGCTATTATCTGCTGTTCTGGTCTTGGGGTAAAATCAGAGCAGCAGCTTGGGAAAGTAGCACTGTGAATATCTTAGATGGAATGCCCTATGCCTGGATACTGACAGGAAGGCAAATCTCCACACTTATCTAGGGGTGAGGAACAGAGGTCTGGCAGTGAGAAACTGTTCTCACAAAACAGTTCTGAGCTGTGGGAATTAATTCCCAAATATGTAATAGAAAAAAGAAGTCAGCTCCAGCAAAGTATCTACAGCAAAGCACACCCACTTTTTCCACAAAGCAATAATGCCATAAAGCCTAGACTTTTGGTTTAGCCTTTACTAGATCCCTTGGTTTTGATAAGTCACTCATGAGAAGATGACAGAGCAATTACTGTATAATGTTGCTACTTGTAGCACTGACCAGCCTTGCTGGCTCCTGCCTGAGATCCAGTCACAGACAGACTGGCCACTATGGGAGGCAGCCGAGCGGTGGGATAAGCAGATGGGTGTGAGATGCTGGTGGGACAGAATTTAACATGACTGAATTGAAACTTTTTTTATCTGCCTGTTCACTGACAGAAATTAGAAAGCTTCCGTGTTGGGGTCTGCCATTAGGTGGCCAATATAGGTTGTTATTTAAGGAGTACATAGGCCATTTCCCAGAGCTGAGGGAGGGACGAGAGAAGAGATCCAATAGCAAAATATTCTAGGTGTCCCTAAAATAATGCAAGGGTAGAGCAGATTGATCAAGCCATACTAAGACTCGTCAGCACAGAGGACCATTCTGAGTGGTCTAAGGGACAACAGTCTGAGACAAGAAATGAGATCCTAGTCCTCAGCCATGGGGAATTACCAGAAATGAATGTCAGCTAAAGTTGACTTGGAGAAGGTGACCTTACCATTTAGTTGGTGTTGTGTGCAGCGATGGAGCGGACACAGGAAGTTGGAAAGTGGTACTAGTTCAGGATCCTCATGGGCCTCAGCCAGTCTGCCCACAGGTGGGAGGGAATATGGAGGGATCCTAGCAGAGTCATGCTCCAGTGTTGTGATTTATGATTTATGTTAGGTGACCCAGGCAGGTCTGAGTATGAGACCACAGCAGGTGAGAGACAGACATACACCATGCAGAGAGAGCTTGGGTATAGAGTTTATTTGGTGAGTATTGGGAAGGAAGGGTATAAGTGTAAGGGTCTATGTGGGGGAGGAGAAAGACAGAGAGAGACAGAGAAAGAGAGGAAAGTGGAAGAGGGGGAAGGGAGAGACAGAAGCTGCCTTTTCAGAAGAAGGATGAACACAGAGAGAGATAGAGAGGAGAGAGAAAGGAGAGAGAGAGAGAGAGAGAGAGAGAGAGAGAGAGAGAGAGAGAGAGAGAGAGGAGACCAGCTTGCCTTGGTGGGAAGGGGGAGATGGGAGTGGGCAGAGCTTGTATCTTTTTTTTCTTTTTTTTTCTTCATTCTCATGGTTTATTTTTTTTTATATTTAAAAATTTCCATCTCCTTCCCTCCTCCTCCCCCTCCCTCCGCTCCTCCTCCCCCTTCCCGCCCCTCCTTCTCCCCCTTCCCTCCCCTTCCCTCCCCCCATACCTCCCCTCCCTCCCTCTCAAGGCCAAGGAGCCATCAGGGTTCCCCACTCTATGCTAAGTCCAAGGTCCTCCCAACTCCCCCCAGGTCCAGGAAGGTGATCGACCAAGCTGAGAAGGCTCCCACAGAGCCCGTCCATGCAGAAGAATCAGAACCCAGCACCAATGTCCTTTGCTTCTCAGTCAGCCCCCGCTGTTGGCCACATTCAGAGAGACGGGTTTGGTCGCATGAACCATCAGTCCCATTCCAACTGGAGTTGGTGATCTCCCTTTAGTTCTGTCCCACCGTCTCCATGAGTGAACGCACCCCTCACGTTCCTGACTTTCTCCCTCATGTTCTCGCTCCTTCTGCTCCTCATCAGGACCTTGGGAGATCAGTCCAGTGCTCCAATGCGGGGCTCAGTCACCTTCCCCATCTGTCGCCAGCTGGAGGTTCCCTCACGGTCCTGACTTTCTTTCTCATGTTCTCCCTCTTTCTGCTCCTCATCAGGTCCTTGGGAGCTCAGTCCGGTGCTCCAATGTGGGGCTCTGTCATTTTCTTCATCTATCGTCAGGTGGAGGTTCTATGGTGATATGCAAGAAATTCATCAGTATGGCTATAGGAACTGGCCTTTTCAGGCTCCCTCGACTCAGCTGCCCAAGGAACTAACTGGGGGCGTCTCCCTGGAAACCTGGGAACCCCTCTAGGGTCAAGTCTCTTGACAACCCTCAGGTAGCTCCTTAAATTAAGATATATGCTTCCCTGCTCCCATATCCACCCTTCCTATATCCCAAGCATCCCATTCTTCCGAGCTCCCCCCATTCTCCCCTTCACATTTTTCTCTCCCCATCTTCCCTTGGCCCAGTCTCGCCCAACCCTCAAGTTCCCAATTTTGCCTGGCGATCGTGTCTACTTCCAATATCCAGGAGGATTACTATATCTTTTTTTGGGAGTTCACCTTCTTATTACCTTCTCAAGGTCATGAATTATAGGCTCGATGTCCTTTATTTATGTCTAGAAACCGATTATGAGTGAGTACATCCCATGTTTATCTTTTTGGGTCTGGGATACCTCACTCAGAATAGTGTTTTCTATTTCCATCCATTTGCATGCAAAACTCAAGATGTCATTTTTTTTATCGCTGAGTAGTATTCTAATAGGTATATATTCCACAGTTTCTTCATCCATTCTTCCACTGAAGGGCATCTATTTCTTTCTCATCTATTTCACCCAGCCCATTTCTTAGCAAATTATTCATATCTATATCATATCCCCCTTTAAATGTAAAAGAACATTTATAAACAATATTTGGGAACATGGGTGCAGTTATTTCTCTCCAAACTGCTTCCTGCTGAATGGGGATGCTGTTAATCAGATTTTTCATGGTGTAACCTGTGTGCCAGGTTCATCTCAGTCATCAGTTGGGTGAAGTAATTTTCTGAAGATGTTCACAGCAACCTTTCAGGAGGGCATGGTCTATCATACTATATTGGGATAGAAGCAATCCACAGGGTCTCATTTTCTGTACAAACAAAAGAAGAAACTCCTTTCCAAAGCATCATGTCCTTAGATCCAAATTTTGAAGTCAAGGTATTTTCAAAATATCTGTCTTGGATTAGTTCAGCAGCATTTATAAACAAATATCTTTTAGCAGCTGTTGCTCCTTCCTCAGCATTCTAACAATTCAAAGATAGCATAATAGCATACAGTATCAAGATTTTCTGTGTATATTCCATCTTTGTGCAGCTTTGTTTTAACCTCCATTTCTTTTATTTTTACTTTTATTTTTTGAGACAGGTTCTCTGCATATCTTTGTCCTGGAATAACTCTGTTGACCAGGCTGTCCTTGAACTCACAGAGATCCTTCTGCCTCTGCCTCTGCCTCCCCAGTGCTGGGATTAAAGGTGTGTGCTACAACACCTTGAACTCACAGAGATCTGTCTGTCTCTGCCTCCCAGTCATTGGGATTAAAGGTGTGTACCACCACACCCAACTTCTCTCTTTCTTTTTCTTTTTTACTTTTAAGAACTTTAACCTTTAGCCTGCATATATTTTTAACACATAGTAAGCCATTTAGACATTTTCTCCGACTTTGAATCTTTTTTTAGTGTATATCTTTCTTTTTGTGGCCACATGATTCTTTAATTTATGAAACAATATCAGTAGGACTAAAGCCGTGACTTTGGCAGCTAGATCCAGCCCATTTCTTAGCTTTCCAGACTCATGGCAGAGGTACCGGCTGTGGCCATGTTTATCACCACAACTCTGTGGCAGTTCAAAGTCCCTGCCAGCAAGCAAGCTGCAACAGTGTTAAACAACAATCAAAAGCTCCATAGTCAGGGCTGCCTGCTTGAAAGAGTCAGAGTTTGCCCTGGCAGGACAGCCCAGAAAGCTGGCATTTTTAAATGGCAGAGCTTTTTTCCTGCTATGGCTTAAAACCGAAAAACATACGTTCAGCTTTTCATCAACACCATTTAAGTGTTTTGTGGCATGACCTCTTAAAAGAGCTGCAGGGTTTGCAGCTAAGGCTGAGTCGGGAAGCCTCTCTTACATGAGAGCGCTTGCTTGCCTCTTGCAAGCAGAGCCAAACCCAAGAAATTGCTGCTACCAAGAAAACATGCTTTACTCTATTCTTTCCCAAGTTTTCTCAGGCTTTCTGTGGATTCAGTTATCCATGTCTGGGGGCCATTCTGTAGTATGAAGGTGCACAGGCCTGCTTTTCATCCCACCCAGATCCCACATGGCTAGCTTTACACCCAAAATAACAACACACAAGTTGTATTCATTTAAACACTGCCTGACCCATTAGCTCTAGCCTCTCATACCTTGGTTAACCCATTTCTAATAATCTGTGTTGCACCACGAGGTGGTGGCTTACTGGGAAGATTCTAACCCACGTCCATCTTGGGCCGGAGCTTCATCGCATCTGGCTAACTTCCCTTCTTCCCAGCATCTATTCTGTCTACTTCCACCTATCTAAATCTTATCCTATCAAAAAGCCAAGGCAGTTTCTTTATTAACCAATGAGAGTCCTCCATCAGACTTGATAATCCTAACCAAGAAGAAGTAGAAGAAAATGACTTTAAATGTAATTTTATGAAAATGATGGAAATCTTTAAAGAGGAAATAAAAAACTTCCTTAAAGAAATGGAGAAGGCATACAAAAATTGGAAAAAGATTAATAAATCCCTTGAAGAAACCCAAGAAAACCAAGAAAAAACAATCAAACAGGTGAAAAAAAACCAGTTCAAGACTTGGTTAAGACTGAAAAGGAGGTAATAAAGAAAACACAAACTGAGGGAATTCTGGATATGGAAATTATGGGTAAAAGAACAGAAACTACAGAGACAAGTATAACAAAATACAAGAGACAGAAGAAAGAATCTCAGATACTATAGAGGAAATAGACTCATTGGGCAAAGAAGATATTAAATCCAACAAATACTTAACACAAAATATCCAGGAAATGTTAAATACCATGAAAAGACCAAAGCTACAAATAAGA
The DNA here is from genome assembly GCF_903992535.2 of Arvicola amphibius. Taxonomy (NCBI): domain Eukaryota; kingdom Metazoa; phylum Chordata; class Mammalia; order Rodentia; family Cricetidae; genus Arvicola; species Arvicola amphibius. The sequence goes on along the minus strand of NC_052065.1, from coordinate 34,695,456 downwards.
GGTGTAGAAGAAGAAAAACTCCAGCTCAAAGGCACAAAAATATATTCAACAAAATTATAGAAGAAAACTTTCCCAACCTAAAGAAGTATATCCCTATGAAGACACAAGAAGCTTACAGAACACCAAATAGAATGGATCAAAGAAAAACATACCCTTGCCATATAATAATCAAAACACAAAACATACAGAATAAAGAAAGAATATTGAAAGCTGCAAAGGAAAAAATGTCAAGTAACATATAAAGGTAAACTGAACAGAATTACACCTGAGTTCTCAGTGGAAACCAGAAAAGCCAGGAGGTTCTAGACAAATGTGCTGCAGACACTAAGAGACCATGGATGCAAGCCCAGACTACTATACCCAGCAAAGCTTTCATTAACCATCAATGGAGAAAACAACATATTCCATGACAAAAAGAGATTTGAACAATATGTATCTACAAACAAAGCCTTATAGAAAATACTAGAAGGAAAACCTCAACCCAAGAAAGCTAACTACACCCACAATAACATAGACATCTGATAACCCCCCACCAGCATAACAAAAAGATTGGAAACACACAAAGAGTACCACCAAAAAATAACCAGAGTTCACAACTACTGGTCATTAATATCACTTAATATCAATTGACTCAATTCACATATAAATAGACAGAGATTAAGAGGATGAATACAAAAACAGGATCCAGCCTTCTTCTATTTACAAGAAACAAACTTCAACCTCAAAGACAAACACTACCTCAAAGTAAAGGGTTGGTAAAAGGTTTTCCAATCAAATGGACCTAAGAAACAAGCAGGTATGGATATCCTAGTGTCTAACAAAATTGATTTCAAACAAAAATAAATCAGAAGAGATGGAGAAGGACACTTTGTACTCATAACAGGAACAATTCATCAAGATGAAGTCTCAATCCCTAATATCTATGGCCCTAACACAAGAGCATCCAAATATGTAAAAGAAACATTACTAAAATTTAAATTGTACATCAAATCGCATGCACTAATAATAGGAGATTTCAATATTCCTCTCTTGCCAATGGACAGGTCAACCAGAAAGAAACTTAACAGAGAAATAAGAGAACTAACAGATGTAGTGAATCAAATGGACTTAACAGACATCTATAGAACATTCCACCCAAACAGGAAAGAATATACCTTCTTCTCAGCACCTCATGGAACCTTCTCTAAAATTGATCACATACTCAGAAAAAAAGCAAATTCCACAGACAGAAAATCATTGGAGTAACACCGGTGTCTTATTGGTTCACCATGTAGAAAAGTTAGAATTTAACACCAATACTATTCCCAAAAGGATACAAACTCATGGAAACTGAACATTCAACTACTGTACCACCCCTGGGTCAAGAAAGAAATAAAGACATTAAAGTCTTCCTTAAATTCAACAAAAATGAAGGCACAACATACCCAAACCTATGGGACACTATGAAAGCAATGCTAAGAGGAAAGTTCATAACACTAAGGACCCACATAAAGAAAATGGAGAAAGCTCATATCAGAGACTTAACAGCACACCTGAAAGCTCTAGAATGTAAGAAGCAGATTTACCCAGGAAGAGTAGAAGACAGGAAATAACCAAATTGAGGGCTTAAATCAACAAAACAGAAACACAGAAAACAATAAAAAGAATCAATGAAACAAAGCTGGTTCTTTGAGAAAATCAACAAGATTAACATACCCTTATCCAAACTAATCAAAAGGTGGAGAGAAAATATCCAAATTAACAAAATCAGAAATAAAAAGGAGGGTATAACAACAGACACTGAGAGAATTCAGAGAATCATTAGGTCTTACAACAAAAACTTGTACTCCACAAAATTAGAAAAGGTAAAAATAAATGAATGTTTTTTAAATAGATACCATATACCAAAATTAATTCAAGACCAGGTGAGCAATTTAGATAAACCTCCTATAAGCCATGAGGATTACCAGTCATCAAAAACCTCTCAACCAAATAAAGCCAAAGCCTGGATTGTTTTAGTGCAGAATTCTACCAGAACTTCCAAGAAGAACTAATACCTATATTTCCCAAAGTGTTCCACATAATAGAAATAGAAGGGTCATTGCTATGAGGCTACAGTTACCCTGATACCAAAACCGCACAAAGACTCAACTAATAAAGAGAATTACAGACCAATTTCACACATGAACTTTGAGGCAAAAATTCTCAATAAAATACTGGCCAACCAAATCCAAGAAAACATCAAAAAAATATCTATCATGATCAAGTAGGCTTCATCCCAGAGAGGTAGGGCTGGTTCAACATGCGAAAATCTATCAATGTAATCCATCAGATAAAAAAAAAACTGAAAGAAAAAAATGATCATTTCATTAGATGCTGAAAAAGCATTTGACAAAAGTCAATACCCCTTCATGATAAAGGTCTTGGAGAGATTAGGGATACAAGGATCAAATTTAAATATAATAAAAGCAATATACAGCAGCCGACAGCTAACATCAAATTAAATGGAGAGAAACTCAAAGTGATTCCACTAAAATCAGGAACAAGACACAGCTTTTCACTCTCTCCATATCTCTTCAACATAGTACTTTAAGTTCTAGCAATAGCAAAAAGATAACATAAGGAGATCAAGGGGATTCAAATTGGAAAGGAAGACATCAAATTTTCATTATTTGCTGATGATATGATAGTGTACATAAGTGACCCCAAATACTCTATGAGAAGATACCTACAGCTAATAAATACCTTCAGTGATGTGGCAGGATACAAGATCAACTCAAAAAATCAGTAGCTCTCCTATACACAAAGGATAAAGAAGCTGAGAGGGAAATCAAAGAAACATCAACTTTCACAATAGCCACAAATAACAGAAACTATCTGGGGTTAATACTAACCAAGGAAGTAAAATACATATTTGACAAGAAATTTAAATCTTTAAAGAAATAATTAGAACAAGATAACAGAAAATGGAAAGATTTCCCATGCTCTTGGATGGGAAGGATCAACATTGTAAAAAATGGCAATCATACCAAAAGCAATCTACAGATTCAATTCAATCCCATCAAAATCCCAACATAATTCTTTACAGAACTTGAAAGAACAATAATCAACTTCATATGGAATAAAAAAAAACAGGATAGCCAAAACAATCCTATATAATACAGGAACTGCTGGAGGCATTGCCATCCCTGACAATAAGCTATATTACAAAGCTACTGTAATAAAAACAGCTTGGTATTGGCATAGAAACAGAGACGTTGACCAATGGAATCAAATTGAAGACTGGGATATTAATTCATACACCTATGAAAACCTGATTTTTGAAAAAGAAGCTAAAATTATACAATGGAAAAAAGAAAGCATCTTCAACAAATGGTGCTGGCATAACTGGATGTCAACCAGCTATGTAGAAGAATAAAAATAGATCCATACCTATCATCATGAACAAAACTCAAGTCCAAATGGATTAAAGACCTCAATATAAATCTGACCACACTGAACCTGATAAAATCTGACCACACTGAACCTGATAGAAGAGACAGTGGGAAGTAGCCTTCAATGCATAGGCACAAGAGACCACTTCCTAAATATAAGTCCAGTAGCACAGACAATAAGAGCAGCAATAAATAAATGGGACCTCCTGAAATTGAGAAGCTTCTGTAAAGCAATGGACACAGTCAATAAGACAAAAAAAAGCAGCCTACTGAATGGGAAAAGATCTTCACCCCACAGACAAAGGTCTGCTCTCCAAAATATATAAAAACTTAAGTAATTAGACATTAAAGTGTAATGAACTGAACAGAGAATTTTCAACAGAAGAATTTCAAATGGCCAAAAACTACTTAAGGACATGTTCAACTTCCTTAGCTATCAGGAAAATTCAAATCAACACAACTCTGAGATACTATCTTACACCTGTCAGAATGGCTAAGATCAAAAAACTAATGATGGCTTATATTTGAGAGGATGTAGAGTAAGGAGAACACTCATCCATCACTGGTAGGAATGCAAACTTGAGCAAGCAATTTGGAAATCATTATGGCAGTTTCTCAGAAAATTAGGAATCAACCTACCTCTGGATCCAGCAATGCCACTCTTGAGAGTATACCCAAAAGATGCTCAATCATACTACAAAAGCATTTGTTCAACTATGTTCATAGAAGCATTATTTGTAATAGTCATAACCTGGAAACAACCTAGATGCCCCCAATTGATTAATGGATAAAGAAAGTGTGGCACATCTACACATTAGAGTAATACTCAGCGGTTAGAAAAACAATGACATCTTGAATTTTCTGTGCAAATGTATGGAATTAAAAAACACTATCCTGACTGAGGTAACCTAGACCAAAAAAATGAATACGGTATACACTCACTCATAAGTGGATGCTAGCCATAAACAAAGGATATTGAGCCTATAGATCATGACCCTTTAGAAGCTAAGTAATAAAGTGAACCTGAAGAAAAACATAGACCCACATGGAAACTGGAAACAGACAAGATCACCTGAAAAAATTGGTAGCATGGGGGAGGGGAGTAGAAGAAAGGGGAGAAGGGGAGGGTTGAGGAGAACTTGAGGTAATGGGATAGTCAAGATGGAGGAAGGACAGATATAAAGAGCAAGGATTGAGGGAACCAATATGGGGTTAGTAAGAAACCTGGCCCTAGAAAAATTCCCAGGAATCTGCAAGGATGACCCCAGCTAAGACCCTAAGCAATAGAGGAGAGAGTTCCTGAACTGGCCTTGCCCTGTATTCAGACTGATGATTATTTTAAATATCACCATAGAATCTTTGTCCAACAACAGATGGAAACAGAGGCAGAGATTCACATTGGAGCACTGGACTGAGCTCCTAAGGTCCAGTTGAAGAATGGAAGGAGTGAGAGAATATGAGCAAGGAGGTCAAGAACATGAGGGGTGCACCCACTGAGACAGTTTACCTGAGCTAATGGGAGCTCACCAACTCCAACTGGACTGGTAGTAGACAAGCATGGGATCAAACTAGTCCCTCTGAATGTGATTGACAGTTGGCGCAGACTGAGGGGCCACTGACAGTGGCACTGGGATTTGTCCCTACTGCATGTACTGGCTTTTTGTGATCCTATCATCTTTGGATATATACCTTGCTCAACCAAGATCTAGTAGGGAGGGCCTTGGACTTTTTACATTGCAGGATGCCTTGCCCTCTTTTAGGATTGGAAGAGGATGAAGTGTGAGGGTACATGGAGGGAGTGGAAGGAGGAGAAGGAGTAGAAATTTATATTGGTATTTTCTAAAGTAATAAAATAAAAGGAAAAAAAGTAAAGCAGGTCCAGATTTGTTTTACAGAGTCGGCAGTGTAGCATATTAGTTGAAAATATCTCTGAAGACAGTGGGCATGGTTTTCTTGTCCTATAGTGGATGATGTGAGGCTGGTTCTAGACATAGTGTTTCGTGTTGAGTGCACTTCAGGAGCAAGAGGGTTTGTACCTGAATTCTCTGTGAAACAGTAGGGAAAGAAGAAAGATGCAGGATGTTCCTTTGCTTTGGATATCAATGTCTGAACTTTATTGTCCATAAAATTTGGTATAGTGGTGTGTGTGTGTGTGTGTGTGTGTGTGTGTGTGTGTGTGCATGCGTTGTGAAAGATCACTTTCACGTTAGTTAGGATATCACTTTCTTACAAATTCCTCAATAGTCCATATTGTGAAAGCCCATTGCCTAATTACATAGCAAGTTCCAGGGCAGCCTCAGATCATAGTGAGATCCTCTTTTACAACACACACACACACACACACACACACACACACACACAAAGAGAGAGAGAGGAGGGGGAGGGGGAAGCAACTCTTATTTGTTTGAAGAATGCTGATCATCTTCCTTTTAGTCTCTGTTGCACCAACATTGAATCATTTCTGAAGTTCTGGATGAATTATCTCCCTGAACATGACAAATGACCATTTTTGTGGGTTTTCAACAACTGTGTGTAGATAGATCCTAGGAATACCATTTTCATAATCATAAGTAGGTTTTTGTGGCTGACCTGAGGCAACTTCTGTTGCATGTGTCATAGTAGAATCTTAATGATCAGGGTTATAGACACTGATCCAGTAGAGGTTCCCGTTTCCCAAATGCCTAGTTCCAGGACAAAAGACACCTGTCTTTGGATAAAGACCTTCAGGCAGATTCTTGGAGGCACTTATGGCAATAGTACTCAGTAGGTGGCTGAATTTCTGTGTAGTTCAGAAACTTATGGAAGGAAATTGGCATGGTAAAAAGCTCTAATTGCAAGTCTTTTATTTTTTATCTTTTATTTGATTTTTATTGAGCTTTACATTTTTCTTTGCTCCCCACCCTGTCTCTTCTCTCCCCCTTCAACCCTCCCCCAAGGTCTCCATTTACTCAGGAGATCTTGTCTTTTTCTACTTCCCATGTAGATTAGATCTATTTAAGTCTATCTAAGTGTCCTCTTTGTTCTCTAAGTTCTCTGGGATTGTGGTTTGTAGGCTGGTTTTCTTTGCTTTATGTTTAAAAACCACCTATAAGTGAGTACATGTAATAATTGTTTTCTGTGTCTGGGTTACCTTACTCAAAATAATGTTTTCTAGCTCCATCCATTTTCCTGCAAAATTCAAGATGTCATTATTTTTTTCTGCTGTGTAGTACTCCATTGTATAAATGTACCACATTTTCCTTATCCATTCTTTGGTCAAGGGGCATTTAGGTTGTTTCCAGGTTCTGGATAAGACAAACAATGCTGCAAGTCTTTTACTCAAGATAATCACGGGGGAAGCAAAATGAAGGCCTTGTATAGTTTCTCCAGGGCCTGTTACGTTTGTCCACACTGAAAAGTGGAACACTTATAGGTGATGTGAAAGATATAGATAGAAGGACAGACAGACAGATACAGACAGACAAATAGACAAACATACAGACACAGACAGACATGCAGGCAGGCAGGCAGATAAACTCAGTAGTATTCAGAAATTAGGACAAGATGCTGAAGCTGACTTTTTGCCAAGACATTGATCAGTCTCCTAGACCTGTAAAATCCCATGCATAGTTTATGGGCTATAGATATCTACAACCCATTGATTAGAAAATGTGCACTGTTAACCTTCAAAGACAGAGAAAATAGTGTGCCTTCTTGTCACATGCTTATTGAGTAGAACACATCAACCATGTCTCTTTCTTCATGTAATCTCCCCTAGACTCTACTGAATATTGTAGGATTGATGGTATCTTTTAAAGGAAGTGGTTAATTTCCCACTCTGTGTTTTGTACTTGGCTTCCTCTCAGTAGTACAAGCATTAAGCATAAGTTATAACTGGAAACAGCTGATAATAAGATAGAAATTTTCCCATATTTACATATATTATAAGCTGATATGGGATATCCCTCTATAAACTGTAAATATACTTTATTGCCATTGATTAATAAAGAAGCTCATTTGGCCAATAGCTGGGCAAAATAGAGCCAGGTGGGAAATTCAAGTAAAGCCACAGAGAGAAAGAAAGTAGAGTCAAGAAGACACCATCACCCACCAGAAGAGTAAGATGCCAGAGCATTATTGGTAAGCCACAAGGCATGTGGTAATACACAGATTATTAGAAATGGGTTAATTTATATGTAGAGATAGCAAGTAAGAAACCTGAGCCAATGGCCAAGCAATTATAGTTAATATTAAGCCCCCAAATGATTATTTTATAGGCAGCTACAGGAAATGGCAGATGGGAGAGAAGCCTCCAGTTACAAACGGCACCCAACATCTGGTATGGTAAAGAGATAATGTGGAATTCCCCTCTGTATGCTGCGAATACCACTGGTTAATAAAGAAGCTGTTTTGGGCCTATAGACAAGGTAAAATAGAGCTAGGTGGGAAAACTAAAGTGAATGAGGAAGGAATAAGGCAGAGACAGAGAGTCACCATGTAGTCACCACTGGAGGAAACAGATGCCAAAACCTTGCTGGTAAACCATGAGCCTTGTGGTAATATATAAAACAATAGATTTAAGATGCAAGAGCTAGCTAGAAACACATTTAAGCTATTGTCCAAACAGTATTGCAATTAATACAGGTTTTTATGTGATTGTTACAAAAGTCTGGGCAGCCAGGTAATGAACAATCATCCTCCCCCAACAAATTGGTGCACCAACATGGTTGACTATATTCACATAAAACCTGAGAAAGCTTAAAAAGGAATTCTAAACACAAAAGAATAGTTAAGCATGGCTTTTTGGTATGGTAGCAGCCTTTTTCTTGGGTGGGCCCCATTTGCTAGAAGCAATAAGAGAGATGATTCTTTTAAAAGAAGACTTCCTGACTCAGCAGTAGCAGCAAAAATTGCACAGCTCCTTTAAGCCTTCTTCCTGGTTTGTTGTTGCACAAACAACTCTGACTCTGGCTATGGAGCATTTAAATGAGGTTTGTGAGAAGAATGTTACAGCTTGCTTAATGGTAACACAGACACACTGTGACTATGGATCTGAGGCACAGAAAATGGCTCTCGGGCAGTGAACATGCCTACACCATGTTGGACTGGGTGGAACAAGCAGGCAGGACCTCAGAGTTATTCCTAGCCACACCGACTTAGCATTTAGAAGAAAATAGGTGCTTTCAGTCAGAAAATAATTACAGATACACAATAAAGACAGATTCAGATGAAAAAGACTTCTAAATGGATCATGGTGTTGTATAACTGTACGTAGGCTTGGGACAATGAATAAATGGACCTCCTAAAACTGAAAAGCTTCTGTAAAACAAAGGATACAGTCATTAAGAAAAAAAGGCAACTTACTAAATAGGAGAAGATATTCCCCAACCCCACATCAGACAAAGGTCTAATCTCCAAAACATATAAAGAACTCAAGAAACTAGAGATTAAAATTCTAAATAAACCAATTAAAAACTGGGGTATGGAAATAAACAGGGAATTCGCAACAGAAAAAATTCAAATGGCCAAAAGATACCTAAGGACTTGTTCAACCTCCTTAGCTATCAGGGAAATGCAAATTAAAACAACTTTGAGATACCATCTTACACCTGTCAGAATGGCTAAAATCCAAAACACCAATGATAACCTATGCTGGAGAGGATGTAGAGTAAGGGGGACACTCATCCATTGCTGGTGGGAATGCAAACTTGTACAACCACTTTGGAAATCAGTGTGGTGGTTTCTCAGGAAATAGGGAGTCAACGTACCTCAGGATCCAGCAATACCACTCTTGGGTACATACCCAAGAGATGCCCAATCATACTACAAAAGCATTTGGTCAACTGTGCGTTTCTCACCAAATCTTCTAAGGAAGTAAGTACACTTTCAAAAGAAAAAGCTTATCTTTCCAACTACAGCATATAGAAAGGACCCTGGGCAGTGGAAGAGAGGGTGTCTGAACTGGCTTTGTCCCGTAGTCAGACTGATGACTATCTTTAATATCACCATAGAACCTTCATCCGGTGACAGATGGAGATAGAGACAAAGACCCACATAGGAGCACTGGACTGAGCTCCCAGGGTCCAGTTGAAGAGCAGAAGGAGGGAGAAGATGAGCAAGGAAGTCAGGACTGCGAGGGGTTGATCCACCCACTGAGACAGTGTGCCTGATCTAATGGGAGCCAGCTGTACTGGGACTGAATGAACATATGAGCAAACTGGACTCTCTGAATGTGCCTGACAATTGGGACTGACTGAGAAGCCAATGATAATGGCCCTGGGATTTGTCTCTACTGCATGTACTAACTTTTTGGGATCTTAGTCTATTTGGATGCACACCTTCCTAAGCCTGGATAGAGGGTGAGGGCCTTTGACTTCCCAAAGGGCAGGGTACCCTGCCCTCTCTTAGGATTGGAGGGGGAGAAGGGAGGGTGAGTGGGAGAGCAGGAGGGAAATGGGAGGAGGAGAGGAAGCAGAAATTTTGAGTGGTATTATTTATAAAGCAATAAAAAAGAAAAATAATAAAGAAGTAAATGGTTCTTAAAAATGAAACAAAGTCTTTAAAGAGACAAAATGAACTTGTAAAAAAGCAAAGTAATACAGTAAAAAGATAAGCCACATAAAGATGGAATATACACAGTCTGGTTTAGTTATATTGTGTTTTCTTTAAATTTTATGACTGTGAAGGTGCTAAATACATAGAGACATTTCATTGTATGGGCTCCTAAGTTAAACCAGAATATATATTTTAAGGTACCTACAGCCAAGAACAGGAAGTTCCACTCTCTGGGACCTTCCCAGGGGGCAGAATCCAAACTCCCTCAATTCCCTAAGCTTTTCTGGCCATCCAGCACTGTTAGGCTTTCTTTACCTATCCCCACCTATACTATAGATGAAATACTATAGATACTATAGTATATATGGATGAAATAGACTCATTGATCAAAGAAAACATTAATTCCAAAAAATTCTTTAAACAAAACATCCAGGAAATCTGGGACACCATGAAAAGACCAAACCTAAGAATAATATGGGTAGAAGAAGAAGAAGAACTCCAGCTCAAAGGCACAGAAAATATATTCAACAAAATTATAGATGAAAACTTTCCCAACCTAAAGAAGGATATCCCTATGAAGGTACAAGAAGTTTACAGAACACCAAATAGACTGGATCAAAAAAAAAAACCCTCTCCATATGATAATCAAAACAAAAAACATACAGAATAAAGAAAGAATATTAAGACCTGCAAAGGGAAAAGGTCAAGTAACATATAAAGACAGACTTATAAGATTACACCTGACTTCTAAATGGAAACCATGAAAGTCAGAAGGTCTTGAACAGATATGGTTCAGACACCAAGAGATGACAGATGCAATACCAGACTACTGTACCCTGCAAAACTTTCAATCACCGTCGATGGAGAAAACAAGATATTCCATGATAAAACCAGATTTAAACAATAATTATCCACAAATCCAGCACTACAGAAAGTACTAGAAGAAAAATTCCAACCCATGGAACTTAGCTGCACACTCAAAAACACAGGCAATAAATAACCTCACACCAGCAAACCCCTCAAGAATGAAAACATACAAACACTAACAACAACAACAACAAAACCAAAAATAACAGGAATTAACAATCACTGGTCACTAATATCTCTTACTATCAATGAACTCAATTTGCCTCTAAAAAGACACAGGCTAACAGAATGGATATGAAACCAGGATCCAAACTTTTGCTGCATGCAAGAAATACACAAAAAAGGGGTAGTAAAATATTTTCCAATCAAAAGGACATAAGAAACAAGCTAGTGTAGCTATCCTAATACCTAATAAAATAGATTTGCAAGTAAAATTAATCAAAAGAGATAGAGGACATTTCATATTCATCACAGGAAAATTCATCAGGATGAATTCTCAGTTCTGAACTTCTACGCAATACAAGGGCATCCACATTTGTGAAAGCTTAAATCATACATTAAACCATACACACTAAAATTGGTATACTTCAGCAGCACCCTACTCTCACCAATAGACAGGTCTGCTAAAGAGAAACTTAACAGAGAAATAAGGGAACTAACAGGTATGAATCAAATGGACTTAACAGACATCTATAGAACATTCCTCCCAGACACAAAATAAAATACCTATCAGTATCATGACGTCATATCAACCAGGTAGAGTTGTTGTTATGGGGCCCCATCTTCTCCCTGGAAACTTCAAATGTTACTGCAGGAAAAACTCATTGTTCATTGTGGAAAACTTAAAACATTAATCATATAGACATACACAGACATACATATATTCAATGAAAGGCACGATATATATATTCAATGAAAAGTATGAGAGATATGAAGAAAAGCAAAGATGTTTTCTAAACTCATATTTATTTCTGTCCCATATCATGGCTCTTGACATGAGACAGAAACTCCAGAAACTCTGGGTTTTTCTCTTAACAACAGGCTTGGAATTAGAGAGGGATTGAGCCAGAGTCCAAATCCAAAATCAGCTCTATAAATTTAGAAATATGATTTAGTATATTTTACTTACATAACCTATTCAGTTTTCTTGATAATCCCTATTGGGCAGTTATTTTTCCATCTGTCAGTATTCAAACATCCAGGATCTCTTGAATTTTTCAAAGATAAATGTTTACCTGTGGAGATAAGAACAGAACCCTGCCCCCATTCTATATGTTTTTCTTAAAACCTGTATGAATATCATCATTGTGGATGAGTTGTCATTTCACCTTTCCAAGAGGTTTCTCCTCTTCAAATTGAACCTTTATTAATTTGGATGGTATCCACAATTTTTCTACTCCTGTGGAAACAAGAGCAAAACCCCTTCCCCAACGTATCACATCTCCTGGCTTCCATTGAGAGGTCAGCACATCTTTGAAATAAACTGGTTGATTTAGTTCAGCAGACTTTTCCATTATCCAATGTATTTCTGCCGCTGTTGTTCCTTTCTCATTAGTGTTAAGAAAATTCAAAGTTAATAAAGCATTATGCAATCTATTTCTGGGGGTATTTTACATCCCTTTCTATTTGTTCCTTTATAGTATGATTTGATCTTTCTATAACTGCCTGACCTGTAGGAATATTTGGTATACCTGTAATATGCTTTATGTTATCGTAATCAAAAAGGCGTTTCATTTTCTTAGAAACATATGCTGGACCATTGTCTGTCTTTATTTGTGCAGGTATACCCATTCATGATGGCCATAACTTCCAATAAATGTGTGATTCCTGAATCTGCCTTTTCTGAGCTCAGGGCAGTAGCCCATTGAAAACCTGAAGACATGTCTATGGTGTGATATACATATTTTAATTTACCAAATTCCATAAAGTGGAACACATCCATCTGCCAGATTTCATTCCTTTGAGTACCCTTTGGGTTACTCCTTGCAGGCAATGGTGTTTGATTATAGAAAAAACAAGTAGGACATCTCTTTATAATGTCCTTAGCTTGTTGCCATGGAATGGAAAACTCTTTCTTTAAACCTTTACTATTGGCATGATGTTTTTTTATGAATTTCTGAGGCCTGCAACATGCTTCCAATCAATAATTGGTCAATTTCAGTGTTACCTTTTGCTAGAGAACCAGGCAGACCCGTATGGGACATGATGTGTATTATGTACATTGGACCAAGCCTATTCCTAGTTATGTCTTGTACCTGGATAAACAATGAAATCAACTCTGTGTCATCTGGAATAACTTCAGCAGTTTCAATATGCAAAATAACTCTTTCTGCATATTGTGAATCTGTAACTATATTAAGAGGTTCTTTAAAATCCCTTAGCACCATAAGAATGGCATATAATTCTGCCTTCTGGACAGAATTATAAGGGCTTTGTTTCACCTTACTCAATTAATCTGACTTATAACCTGCTTTCCCAGATTTATTTGCATCAGTATAAAATGTACGGGCTCCAGTTATTGGAGCATCATGTACAATTCTAGGAAGAATCCAAGAAGTTCTCTTTATGAGGTTAAGTCTATCACTTTTGGGATAATTGCTATTAATTTCTCCCAAAAAATTAACACAAGCTCTTTGCCATGGTTCATTGTCTTCTCATAACTTTTTTTATTTCTTCAGTAGTAAAAGGCACAATAATTTCTGCTGGGTCTATACCTGCTAGTTGATGAAGTCTCAGCTTACCTTTTATAGTTAATTCAGAGACTTTTTCCACATAAGTTTTTAATTTTTTACTTGGTTTATTAGGTATAAATATCCACTCTAAAATAATATGTTCCCTCTGCATTAAAATCCCTGTAGGAAAAATTCTGGAAGGCAATATGACTAGAATGCAGCTAAGATTTGGGTTCACCCTATCCACATGTGCCTCTTGTAATTTTTCCTCAATCATTGTCAGTTCCTTTTCTGCTTCAGCTGTCAGTTTTCTGGGACTACTCAAATTTTTATCACCATTTAAGGTTTTGTTTAAATGAAATATTAGATCAGGTGTTATCCCAACAGCTGGTCATAGACTGGAAATGTCTCCTAACAATCTTTGGAAGTCATTAAGAGTCTGTAACCAGTCTCTCCTAATTTGTGTCTTTTGCGTTTTAATTTTCTCCAACCCTATTCTGTAAACTAGGTAATTAATAGAATTTCCTCTTTGAATCTTTTCAGGGGCAATTTGTAATCCCCATTTAGGAAAGACTTTCTTTACTTCTTCAAACATCCTTTCTAAAGTATCTTTATTTGAATCAGATAACAAAATGCCATCCATGTAATGATAAATTATGGACTTGGGAAATTGCTTACGAATTATTTCCAATGGCTTACTTACAAAATATTGGTACAATGTAGGACTATTGAGCATACCCTGTGGGAGGACAGTTTGTTGATATCTCCTAGTAGGCTGAGAATTATTATCCTTTTCTTGTAAAGGTATAGTGAAAAAACAATCTTTCAAATCAATAACTATAAGAGGCCATCCTTTTAGTAATAGAGAAGGCAAAGGAATTCCAGATTGTAGTGGGCCCATAGGTTGAATTACCTTGTTGACAGCTCTTAGATCTGTCACCATTCCCCATTTACCGGATTTCTTTTTTACAACAAACACAGGAGAATTTCAAGAGCTGGTTGATTCTTCAATATGGTGAGCATCTAGTTGCTCTTGTACCAGCTGTTCCAATGCCTGTAATTTATATTCAGCTAAAGGCCATTGTTTGACCCATATTGGCTTCTCAGTTAGCCATTTTAAAAATAGGGATCTTGGTACCTCTAAAAGTTTGTTAGTTGCTTTATGTTCTTGTACAGCCTGATTGGCTGGTAACCTTTGTGCATAGTACTTTATTACATCCTTCCCAGAATTATGAGTTCCTGAGACTGCAGGAATGTTAATCTGGGTATTCCATTGTTGTAGCAAGTCACAGCCACATAAATTTATTGCAATATTGGCTATATATGGTCTTAGTCTTCCTATTTTCCCTTTAGGCCCTATGCATTCAACCCATCTTGTGCTTTGTTTTACACGAGATAGGGTTCCAATTCCCAGGAATTGAACATCTACCTCTTGAAGAGGCCAACTTGGATGCCAAACTTCTGGAATAATGATACTTACATCCGCACCCATGTCTAATAAGCCTTCAATAAAAATGCCATCTATACGGACTCTTAGCTTTGGTCTGATTATTTTGGTCTGCCAAAATATACGTTTACTCTGTCCTACTAGATTTTTTGACTCATCCTCCACATGTAATTCATCATTTAGACCAGTATTACTTTTTACAGCAGAAATTAGAGCTTTTAATTTTCTTGGTGAGGCACGTTCTCCACTGTGACTGGGAATGACTGGGCCACTGTTGGCTTGGTGGTCTGCGAGAGGCCCCTCAAGGGGTTTCCCAATGGTATCGGGTTGCCTTGTCAGTCTGTTGTTGGCCTGCATTCGTTGGACCAATGTCGGCATTTACCGCATCTTCTACCTATACCTGAAGGCCGAGGACTCCTATTTTTGTCATTCCCACAGGAGATGTTATTTCTAGAAGTTCTTTGTCTGCAATCTCTTTGCAGATGTCCTAATTTACCACAATTAAAACACCTGGCAGTAGTTCCATCTGGACGGCCTTCCCTAGTGTATTATAATGTCCTGCTCCTGTACTAAGGCCATCCACCCAAAGGGGTGAAAGGCAGCCCTCCAGGCAGGTCTGAGGATTCCTGCAAGGGAGTGCAGGCTCCTTCAGATTGTGCTGCAAGGTTCGCTGTGTGATACTCCATCCCGCCCTGCACCCACCTTGGCCCTTTTGTCCCTGTGGCATCCCTGGGCTACCAGGAATCCCTGATCTGGTGCAGTGGAGTTCCATCTGGACCGGTGAGTATGTGCGACCCTGGGGCGACCTGCCCTGGAAGAGAACACAGCTCCCCTCCCCCAGCTCCTGGTGGAGGGTTGTCTTTGGTACTCACGGCCCTACCTCTCCCAAGCCTTCCCTAGTGTATTCAAGTGTCCTGCTCCTGTACTAAGGCAATCCACACAAAGGGGTGAGAGGCTGCCCTCCAGGCAGGTCTGAGGATTCCTGCAAGAGAGTGCGGGCTCCTTCAGATTGTGCTGCAAGGTTTGCTGTGTGATACTCCATCCCGCCCTGCCCCCACCTTGGCCCTTTTGTCTCTGCGGTGTCCCTGGGCTACCAGGAATCCCTGATTTGGTGCGGTAGAGTTCCATTTGGATGGCCTTCCCTAGTATATTCAAGTGTCCTGCTCCTGCACTAAGGCCATCCACCCAAAGGGGTGAGAGGCTGCCCTCCAGTCAGGTCTGAGGATTCCTGTAAGGGATCCTTCAGATTCTGCTGCAAGGAATAGATCCTGCTCAGGCAATGAGAAGATCCAACCAGATTCAGTCACAGCAAAGATTAGTCTAAGACAACAAGTCCCTCCTGGCTCCATTTGAAGGAAGAGATGGGCAGACGCCAATGCAAGAACTCCTCCAACAACATGAAAGGTAATATGACATCACCATAATCCAGACATCCCGAAACAAGAATTGAACACCCTACTCCAGAAGAAATAGAAGAAATCGACCTTAAACAGTACTTAATGAAAATAATAGAGGACCTCAAACAGGAGGTAAAAAACTGCCATAAAGAAATGGAGATGACAAACAAAAAGGTAGACAAAATAAATTAATCTCTCAAAGATACCCAAGAAAAACAAGAAAAATCAATCAAACAGGTAAGGGAAACAGTGCAAAGCCTGAAAAATGAAATGGAGATAGTGAAGAAAACACAATCTGAGGGAAGACTGGAAATGGAAATTCTGAGTAAATGAGCAGAAACTACAGAGAAAAGTATTTCCAACTGAATACAAGAGATGGAAGAAAGAAGCTCTGACTCTGAAGACACTATAGAGGAAATAACCTCACAGATTAAAGAACAAAACAAATCCAACAAATTCTTAAAACAAAACATTTAGGAAATATGGGACACCATGAAAAGACCAAACCTAAGAATAATTGGGGTAGAAGAAGGAAAAGAATTACAACTCAAAGGCCCAGAAAATATACTCAACAAAATTATAGAAGAAAACTTCCCCAACCTAAAGAAGGATATTCCTATGAAGGTACAAGAAGCCTACAGAACACTGCATAGACTGGATCAAAAGAAAGCATCCCCATGCCATATAATAATCAAAACACAAAACATACAGAATAAAGAACAGATATTAAGAGCTGCAAAGTATAAAGGTCAAGTAACATATAAAGGGAAACCTATCAGAATTACACCTGACTTCTCAGTGGAAACCATGAAAGCCAAAAGAGCTTGGATAGATGTGCTACAGAAACTAAGGGAACATGGATGCAAACCTAGATTACTATACCCAGCAAAGCTTGCTGTAGCAGCAGTCGGAGGAATTTGGAAATAACCAAAAATAGTCCTTTTAGAATAAATCAGTTTTAATAAAGGGAGAAAATGAGATAAACTTACAGAGCCAAGGTTGCAGGGAAGAGCAGCAAACCAAGAGCAAGAAGAAGGGGTGGGCCTACCCCAAACCCAGTTCTTTTAAAGGTATCCTTCACCCCTGGGGTGGCCACGCCCCTCATACAAGGGATTGGTCAGCTGCCCCAACATCTCCCCCTTTTGTCTAAATAAGACAGATTCAAAAACCAAATACAACTATATAATGGGAACAGGTCATATAAAATTACAAGAAGCAAACAATATTAAGCAAGGAACATATAACAGAAATTTTACTAAACATTCTACTTCAGGGAGACTAAATAATGTAGAAGGCAGCTACAATTATCTAATCTTCAACCCCATCAAAGATCTCATAAAGGAAGTAATATTACTAAAGCAACCAGGAAGTACAAACGAGGAACTTCCAAAATGTGCAACAGATGACAGAGACAACTGACTACTGGGCAGTCACACAAAGTCTTGTTAACAATATTGAGACAACCAACTTTGGCTAAGGCCTAACACAACCTGACATACCATTTTTCAATGGCAAGGGACCTTTAGTAGAACTATCCTATCCTGTCTTGGCAAGATAAGACAATTCTGTTTTATACACTTATGGATATTTTCTATCTCTGTCAGTTGTCGAGATATGGGCTTTTCTTTGCCCAAAGGCCAGTTCTGCCAAGAAGAAGACAAACTCCCAGTGGAGTGCCTTTGTTGTTCAACGTTCTCTCGGGAGTAGAGCATTGTTGCCAAGAGTGATTGTGTCTCATAAGTACAAAGCTCTAGGTTAGATTAAAGGCCATGTTCTACAGCTCTTCGAAGAGGCCGAAGATTATACTATCTATACTAAATATAATCTCTATGTGTCTAAAAAACCTGATTATCCTAAATATAAATATGACAAACATATAATTCTCAACACTTATCTAACTTTATGACTAATAGAATAGACAACTGTGCAATAAATGAAGACAATGATTTCCAAATGTAAACAGGGTCATTACATAAATAATATCCGAGGAAGAAATGTACATTGCAATATGGTAAACAATGTCATTACATAAATAATATCAGAGGTAGAAATGTACATTGCAATATGGTATATATCTCAATATAACAATTGTTTCAAACAGAGGTAGGATCATACTCTCATACAATGTTCAATATATCAATATACAAGAATCAACACCAATATAGTTTTCAAAAAACAATAACTCACAAAAATCAATTATTCCTTCAGACCAGTGAATCCCTCCTTTTTTTACATATATATATATATATATATATATATATATATATATATATATATATACACACACACATAGTTTATACTCCTGAGTCCATATAATACCTCCCTCATCCCCTCAACCCTATACCAACCACCAATTAGTGTCTCTAAACCTGAGGGTAAACTCTGTTGGGAGAGGGGGCGTCATCATCTAAGATTGCTTCCAGCTGACATGGTGGTGACGTTCTTCTCAGGGGGTCCTTTGAAAGCAAATGATGGTAAAATACCCAGGTTAACATTTGGTCTGAGAAAATTGTAACTAGCCTCTGAGTGTTTTGAGGAGGTCCGGTCAGAATGTTGTCAAAAATGTGCACCATTCAAAACTGTCCTGTGCAGTTGGTACCAAAAAACAGGTCTAATTTTAGCACTATTAAAAACATGGCGTCATAGTAACCAGGTGGAGTTGATGTTGTGGGGCCCCATCTTCAACCTGGAAACTGTAAAGATTACTGAAGGAAAATTTGTTATTTGTTATGGAAAAGGTAAACATTATCTACAAAGACATATACAGACATATATATATATATATGTATATATATTCAATGAAAGGTGTATTAAAGACAGACACAGATATGAGGAAAGTCAAAGAAAGTTTATCAAGTATATTATTATTATTATTATATTATTATTATTATTATCATTAATGTCCCATAACATGGCTCCTGACCTGAGACAGAAACTCTGAGATATCTCTTATCAACAGGCTTGGAATTGAAGAGAGACTGGGCCAGAGTCCAACTCCAAAACCAGCTCTACATATTTATAAAGAAATGTACATTGAGACACATTAGAGAAAAAAAATTTTTTCATACTCATGGAACCTATTTAGTGTTATTGCTGATCCTTAGTGGACCGTAACTAGTTTCCATCCATCAGTATTTAAATATCCAGGGTCCCTTAAATTCCTTGAAGATGAGTGTTTTCCTGTGGAGATAAGAAAAGAACCCAGCCCCATGATCATCATCCTTGTGTATGAATTGTTATTTTTCTTTTTCAAGGGGCTTCTCCTCTTCAAACTGAACCTTTATTAATTTTGACGGTTTCCACAATTTTTCCTTTCCTGTGGAGACAAGAGCAAAACCCCTTCCGCAACGCAACACATCTCCTGGCTTCCATTGCAAGGTCAGCACATCCTTGAAATAAACTGTTTGATTTAATTCAGCGGACTTTTCCATTATCCAATGTCTTTCTGCAGCCGTTGTCCCCTTCTCATTAGTGTTGAGAAAATTCAAGGTTAATAAAGCATTGTGTAATCTATTTCTGGGGGTATTTTCCACCCCTTTCTGTTTGTTTAACATATCCTTTATAGTTCTATTTGATCTTTCTATGACTGCTTGAGCCATAGGATTGTATGGTATACCTGTAACATGCTTAATATTGTAATAAGCAAAAAGTTTCATTTTCCTAGAGACATAAGCTGGACCATTATCCATTTTTATTTGTGCAGGTATACCCATGATGGCCATAACTTCTAATAAATGAATGATTACTGAATTAGGTTTTTCTGAACTTAAAGCAGTTGCCCATTAAAAACCTGAATAAGTGTCAATGGTATCGTGTACATATTTTAATTTGCCAAATTCTGCAAAGTGGAACACATCCATCTGCCAGATTTCATTCCTTTGAGTGCCCTTTGGATTAACCCCTGCAGGCAGTGGTGTTTGGTTATAGAAAGAGCAAGTAGGGCATTTCTTTATAATCTCAGCTTGTTCCTATGTAATAGAAAACTCTTACTTCAAGCCTTTGCTATTGACATGATGTTTTTTATGAAATTCAGAGGCCTGCAGCACACTACCAATCAACAATTGATGAATGTCTGCATTACCTTGTGCTAGAAGACCTGCAGACCTGTATGGGATCGGATGTGTGTTATATACATAGGGCAAAGCCTGTTCCTGATCATGTCTTGTACCTGGATAAACAATGAGGTTAGTTCTGTATCATCAAGTTCAGTAGTTTCAATATGTAAGATAACTTTCTGCATATTGTGAGTCAGTAACTCTATTAAGAGGTTCTTTAAAATCCCTTAGCACCATAAGAATAGCATATAATTCTGTCTTCTGGACAGAATCATAAGGACTTTGTTCCACCTTACTCAAGTCTTCTGATTTGTAACCTGCCTTCCCTGATTTATTAGCATCAGTATAAAATGTACAGGCTCCAGTTATTGGAGTGTCATGGATGATTCGAGGAAGAATCCAAGGAGTTCTCTTTATAAAGTTAAGCCTCTTGCTTTTTGGATAGTTGTTAATTTCTCCCAAAAGTTAGCACAAGCTCTTTGCCATGGTTCATTGTCTTCCCATAATTTTTTTTTATTTCATCAGCAGTGCAAGGCACTATAATTTCTGCTGGGTCTATGCCTGCTAGTTGACAAAGTCTCAATTTGCCTTTTATAATTAATTCAGAGACTTTTTCCACATAAGTTTTTATTTTCTTACTTGGTTTATATGGTAGAAAGATCCATTCTAAGATAATATCATCTCTTTGCATTAAAATTCCTGTAGGAGAAATTTTTGAAGGCAATATGAAGAGAATACAACTGAGCTCTGGATTCACCTTATCCACATGTGCCTCCTGTAATTTTTCTTCAACCATTGTCAGTTCTTTTTCTGCTTCAGCTGTTAATTCGCTGGGACTGTTTAAGTCTTTTTTACCATCCAAGGTTTTATTTAAATGAATTAGCATATCAGGTGTTATCCCAACAGCCGGTCAAAGGCTGGAAATGTCTCCTAACAATTTTTGAAAGTCATTAAGAGTCCGTAGCCGATCTCTTCTAGTTTGTGCCTTTTGTGTCTTAATTTTTTGCAAACCTATTTTATAACCTAGATAATCAACAGAATCTCCTCTCTGAATTTGTCCAGGAGCAATCTGCAATCCCCATTTAGGTAAAACTATTTTTACTTCTTCAAACAATCTTTCTAAGGTATCCATGTTTGAATCAGAATGATAACAGAATGTCATCCATGTAATGATAAATTATAGACTTGGGAAATAGCTTGCGTATTATTTGTAATGGTTGATTTACAAAGTATTGGCACAGGGTGGGAGAGTTCAACATGCCCTGTGGAAGGATGGTCCACTGGTATCTCCTGGTAGGTTGAGAGTTATTATAAGTAGGCACTATGAATACAAACTTTTCTGTATCTTTTTCTTGTAAAGGTATAGTGAAGAAACAATCCTTTAATCAATAACTATGAGAGGCCATCCTTTTGGTAATAAAGAGGGCAGAGGAATTCCAGATTGCAGAGAGCCCATAGGTTGAATAACCTTGTTGATACCTCTGAGATATGTCACCATTCTCCATTTACCAGATTTTTTCTTAACCACAAATACAGGAGAATTCCAAGGGCTAGTAGATTCTTCAATATGTTTAGCATCCAATTGCTCTTGTACCAGCTGTTCTAAAGCCCACAACTTTTCCTCAGCTAAAGGCCATTGCTTTGTCCATATTGGTTTCTCAGTCAATCATTTTAGAGGTAAGGCCATTGGTATTTCTGGAGGGGCATCCTTTACTTTGTGTTCTTGTACAGCCTGAATGGCTGGTTTTCACCATCTGTAATATCTTTTAATGTTTTCCTCAGAAATATATGCTCTAGAGGCAGCAGGAATGTTAATTTGAGTATTCCATTGCTGCAATAGTTCACGGCCCCATAAATTTACTGCAATATTAGCTACATATGGCCTTAGTTTTCCTATTTGTCCTTCTGTCCCTATGCATTCAACCCATATCGTGCTTTGCCTTACTCGGATAGGGTTCCAATTCCCAAGAACTGAACATTTACGTCCTGTAGAGGCCAATATGGATGCCAAGATTCTGGAGTAATGATACTTATATCCGCTCCTGTGTCCAACAGGCCAGTAATGAAAATGCCGTTTACACACACTCTTAACTTTGGTCTTTGATCACTTATAGAAGTTTGCCAAAATACACGTAATTCATCTTTCAGGCCGTTTTTGCTTTTAACGGCGGGCATGGGACTTTCTAATTGTTCTGATAAGGCATGTTCTCCATAGTAACGGGAAATGACTGGACCACATTCGCCATGGGGGCCTGCGAGAGGCCCCCCATTGCGTTTCCCGCTTGCAGTGGATTTCCTTGTCTATCTCTTGACGATCTACATTCATTTGTCCAATGTCTACGTTTTTCACATCTTCTACATAAACCTGAAGGCTGAGGCCTCCTATTCCTGTTATTCCTGGAATAGGCATTATTATTATTATTATTTCTGGAAATCCTTTGTCTACAATTCCATTTCATATGTCCCATTCTGCCACAATTAAAACATTTGGTATTTTGATATCTTCTTTTACCATCGGCAATTGCTTCTTTCACCCATGCCTCAGTGCCATAGTCAAATGATTCAACATTCATTGTATGCAAGACCCATTCATCCAAAGATGCTGATCTGATCTTTAGAGGCATCAAAACCCTTTTGCACTCCACACTGGCATTCTCATAAGCCAAAGACTCAATTATTACACGCCTTGCTTCTGGGTCAGATATCCCTATTTGTACAGCTTTAGTTAGTCTATGTAAAAAGTCACCAAATGGTTCTCTCGGACCCTGTTTAACTCTAATATATGATTCTGTTCTCTGTCCTGCATCTTGAACCCTGTCCCAAGCCTTTAAGGCTGCTGTAGTACATATGGATAAGGTGTGTTCATCATAATTAGCTTGTTCTAGAGGATCAGAATAAAGTCCTTCACCCAGAATTTGATCTAGGGTAATATCAACTCCCTTCTTTCCTGTTCTAAAAGTCTAGCCTCTTGTCTGAACATACACTTCCAGTTTAATTGAGATCCGCTCTCTAGAACCGCCGATGTCAGATAAATCCAGTCACTTGGGGTGGGTCTCGTACTGATGGACCACAATTTTAGCATCTCCTTAACAAAGAAGCTTTGTATCCCAAAATTCATAACAGCCTGTTTAATTTCTTTTAGTTTATTCATAAGGATGGGTTCCCATGTATATTCTTTGGAGACCTTAGGGTTTTTGGAACCAGTCACCTTCTCTGTTATTACTGGAAAAACAGGAAAAGTCTTGTGGAAACTATCCCGGAGAGTTCTATTCACTGATGGGGTCAAGATTTTCTTTTGTACCATTTGCTCTTGTTCATCAGAGTCTATAATTTCCTCAATCTTTATAAATCTGTTTACCATTGCCTTCTGCAATACCTGAATATTTTGTCCAGTATTATGTTCCAAAGTCTTCATAGAGGATTCAAATATATGAAGTTTGTCCAACACCAATAATATCTCATCCTTGGATAGAATTTTCATGGCATGAATTGTGCCATCTTGTATTGAAATTCTGTCCAGTAATCTTTCATAGCCCTTTGATAAAGTCTTGTTAATACATTCAACGGTTCAAACCTTCTCAGATAATGTTTCAGTTCCTACAGACAGGGACTGCAATTTATGATTCAAATCAGCTGTTCCTGCCTCCATATCCTGAACCTTTTTTCTCAAATGATAAAGCCATCTCAGAGAAAGATCTATTATTCCTTTCTTCAAGAACTTCAAACTTTTCTTCGAGAACTTCAAACTGTTTACAAATCTCCTGCATATTTTTCTCAGTTGACAAAGCCATCTCAGAGGAAGATCTATTATTCCTTTCCTCAAGAACTTCAAACTTTTCCTCAAGAACTTCAAACCGTTTACAAATCTCCTACATATTTTTCTCAATTGACAAAGCCATCTCAGAGGAAGATGTATTATTCCTTTCCTCGAGGACTTCAAACTGTTTATTGATGTGGTTATTGTTGATCTGAATTATTTTTGAAATTGTCTCAACCATTTGGAAGTTGTTTCCCAAAACAGTCATGCCCTTCTTTAATCTTTCAACTTCGGTCTGTAAAGACACTATCATTTTTTTTATTGTCCAACCACGTTGTAATGAAAAAAATAAAAATAAAGAAGATACCAAGCCCTGTAGATATCCAACCAAAGGAAACCACATCTGCATCGCTCCAAAATTCAGTCATCGTGTAATTAAACAAACTATAAAATCTGTCAATGGTGATATTATCAGACATTATAAATCAGATTATTTATTTTCAATAGAAAGAAAAATTACCTGTAATGACGGTTGTCTGCCAGTAGATGGCGGGGTGCACCTGGATCCACATGGCCGGGAAAATCAAAGATGGCGTAGGGATCACAGCATGCGCATGCATAGAGCGAACATCGGCTCACAGGGATAATGGTGGTGCCATTGGCGGCAGCAGCAGCAGCAGCAGCAGCAGCAGCGGGGGAAGAGAGAGAGAGAGAGAGAGAGAGAGAGAGAGAGAGAGAGAGAGAGAGAGAGAGAGAGAGAGTGTTCCTCTCTCATCCTTCCGCAGTGGCAGGGGCTGATTGTGCTTGTATGGGCACAATCTACAATCTACAAAGTGGGTGGGGGAGAGAGGGTGGTCCAAACTCAGCACAGCGCAGACTGGGCGCGGCTTGAGATCACACGCTGAGATGAAGGCAGCTCAAAGGGAAAAAAAAAAGAAAAACTGCCACGGACAACCCCACTGAATTAAAATCAACGTTGAATCTCTGCAAAAGCTGCACAAGTGGGAGTTCTTCCGCGTTGGCGGCGACAGCCTGACCCGCGGGAGCGGTGGGCCAGCTGGAGAAATGGCAGGTGCAGGCCCCAGGAACGCAGGGTTGAAGGACACAAGAAGGCGTGCCCCACTTTGTAGCGCCAAATGTAGCAGCAGTTGGAGGAATTTGTAAATAACCAAAAATAGTCCTTTTAGAATAAATCAGTTTTAATAAAGGGAGAAAATGGGATAAAATTACAGAGCCAAGGTTCCAAGAAAGAGCAGCGAACCAAGAGGAAGAAGAAGGGGCAGGCCTACCCCAAACCCGGTTCTTTTAAAGGTATCCTTTGCCCCTGGGGGGCCACGCCCCTCATACAAGGGATTGGTCAGCCGCCCCAACAGCTTGCATTCACCATCGAAGGAGAAAATAAGATATTCCAAGACAAAACAGATTTAAACAATACGTAGCCACAAATTCAGCTTTGCAGAAAGTAATAGAAGGAAAATCACAAATCAAGGAGTCCAACAATGCCCACAACAACTCAGACATCTAGCGACCCTTGACCAGCACAACTCAAAGAAGGGCAACACACAAACTCTACTACCTGAAATGAAATGACGAGAGTTAACAACCACTGATCATTAATATCACTGAATATCAATGGACTCAATTCACCTATAAAAAGGTACAGGCTAAGAGATTGGATATGAAAACAGAATCCAACATTCTGCTGTTTACAAGAAACACACCTCAACCACAAAGACAGACACCTACTCAGATTAAAGGGTTGGAAAAAAGGTTTATCAAGCAAATGGTCCTAAGAAACAAGCTGGTGTGGCCATACTAATTTCTAACAAAGTTGACTTCAAACTAAAATCAATCAGAAGAGATGGAAAGGGACACTTTATACTCATTACAGGAAAAATCCATCAGAATGAAGACTCAATCCTGAAGACCTATGCCCCTAATATAAAAGCACGCACTTACGTAAAAGAAACGTTACTAGAACTCAAGGCAGCCATCAAACCACACACATTAATAGTAGGAGACTTCAACACTCCTCTCTCACCAATGGACAGGTCAATCAGACAGAAACCTAACAGAGAATTAAAAGACTTAATGGAGGTAATGAACAAAATGGACTTAACAGACATCCATAGAACATTCCACCCAAATAGGAAAGAATATACCTTCTTCTCTGCGGCTCATGGAACCTTTTCGAAAATTGACCATATACTCGGTAACAAAGCAAACTTCCACAGTTACAAAAAAATATTAGTAACCACCTGTGTCTTATAGGATCACCATGGATTAAAATTAGAATTCAACAACAATGCTACCCCCAGAAAGCCTACAAACTCATGGAAACTCAACAGTCAACTACTGAACGACACCTGGGTCAGGGAAGAAATAAAGAAAGAAATTAAAGCCTTTCTTGAATTTAATGAAAACAAAGACACAACATACTCAAACTTATGGGACACAATGAAAGCAGTGATAAGAGGAAAGTTCATAGCACTAAGTGCCCACTTTAAAAAAAAACGGAGAAAGCACACATTGAACACTTAACAGCACACCTGAAAGCTCTAGAAAAAAGAAGCAGACTCACCTAGGAGGAGTAGAAGACTGGAAATAATCAAACTGAGGGCAGAAATCAACAAAATAGAAACACAGAAAACATTCCAAAGAATCAATGAAACAAAAAGCTGGTTCTTGGAAAAAATCAACAAGATTGACAAACCCCTAGCCAAACTAATCAAACGGCAGAGAGAGAACAAGCAAATTAATAAGATCAGAAATGAAAAGGGGGACATAACCACAGACACAGATGAAATTCAGAGAATTATTAGATCTTACTACAAAAGCCTGTATGCCACAAAATTGGAAAATGTAAAAGAAATGGACATTTTTTAGATAAGTACCACACACCAAAGTTAAACCAGGACCAGATGAACAATCTAAATAGTCCTGTTAGTCGCGAAGTATTTGAAACTGTTATCAAAAGCCTCCCTACCAAAAAAAGCCGAGGACCAGATGGTTTCAATGCAGAATTCTACCAGAACTTCCAAGAAGACCTAATACCTATACTCCTTAAGGTATTTCTTAATATAGAAACAGAAGAGTCATTGCCAAATTCCTTTTATGAGGCTACAGTTACCATGATACCTAAACCACACAAAGACTCAACCAAGAAAGAGAATTACAGGCCAATCTTACTCATGAACATTGATATAAAAATTCTCAATAAAATACTGGCAAACCGAATCCAAGAACACATAACAAAAATTATCTACTACGATCAAGTAGGCTTCATCCCAGAGATGCAGGGCTGGTTCAACATACGAAAATCTATCAATGTAATCCATCATATAAATAAACTGAAGTTAAAAAAACATATGATCATCTCATTAGATGTTGAAAAAGCATTTGACAAAATTCAACACCCCATTATGATAAAGGTCTTGGAGAGATTAGTGATACAAGGGTCATTCCTAAATATAATAAAGGCTATCTACAGCAAGCCGACAGCTAACATCAAATTAAATGGAGAGAAACTCAAGGCCATCCCACTAAATTCAGGAACAAGACAAGGCTGTCCACTCTCTCCTCATCTCTTCAATATGGTGCTTGAGGATCTAGCAATAGCAATAAGAAAACATAAGGGGATCAAGGGAATTTGAATTGGAAAGGAAGAAGTTAAACTTTCATTATTTGCAGATGATATGATAGTGTACAAAAGCGACCCCAAAAACTCCACCAAAGAACTCCTACAGCTGATAAACTTCTTCAGTAACATGGCAGGATACAAGATCAATTCCAAAGAATCAGTTGCCCTCCTATACACAAAGGATAAGGAAGCAGAGAGGGAAATCAGAGAAGTATCAACTTTCACGATAGCCACAAATGGCATAAAATATCTTGGGGTAACTCTAACCAAGGTAATGAAAGATTTATTTGACAAGAACTTTAATTCTCTGAAGAAAGAAATTGTAGAGGATACAAGAAAATGGAAGGATCTCCCTTGCTCTTGTATTGGGAGGAACAACATAGTAAAAATGGTAATTCTACCAAAAGCAATTTATATATTCAATGCAATCCCCATCAAGGTCCCAACAAAATTTATCACAGACCTTGAGAGGACAATAATCAATGTAATATGGAAAATCAAGAAACCCAGGATAGCCAAAAAAATCTTATACAATAAAGGAACTTCTGGAGGCATTACCATCCCTGACTTCAAACTCTATTACGGAGCTACAGTATTGAAAACAGCTTGGTATTGGCATAAAAACAGAGAAGTTGAACAATGGAATTGAACAGAAGACCCGGATCTTAACCCACAAACCTATGAACACCTGATTTTTTGATAAAGGAGCCATAAGTACACAATGGAAGAAAGAGAGCATCTTCAAGAAATGGTGCTGGCATAACTGGATGTCAACCTGTAGAAGAATGAAAATAGATCCATATCTATCACCATGCAAAAAACTCAAGTCCAAATGGATTAAAGACCTCAATATTCATCTGAACACACTGAGCTTGATAGAGGAGAAAGTGGGAAGTACTCTACAACATATGGGTACAGGAGACTATTTCCTACGTATAACCCCAGCAACACAGGCATTGAGGGCGACATTGAATAAATGGGACTTCCTGAAGCTGAGCAGCTTCTGTAAAGCAAAGGAAACTGTCACTAAGATACAAAGGCACCCTACTGACTGGGAAAAGATCTTCACCAACCCTGCAACTGACAAAGGTCTGATCTCTAAAATATATAAGGAACTCAAGAGACTAGACTTCAAAATGCTAATTAACCCATTTTAAAAATGGGGCTCTGAACTGAACAAAGAATTCTCAACAGAAGAAGTTCAAATGGCTCAACCTCCTTAGCAATCAGGGAAATGCAAATCAAAGCAAATTTGAGATACCATCTTACACCTGTCAGACTGGCTAAAATCCAAAACACCAATGATAGCCTTTGCTGGAGAGGGTGTGGGGTAAGGGGTACACTCATCCATTGCTGGTGGAAATGTACACTTGTGCAACCACTTTGGAAAGCAGTGTGGTGGTTTCTCAGGAAATTCGGGATCAACCTACCCAGGACCCAGCAATTCTACTCTTGGGAATTTACCCAAGAGATGCCCAATCATACTACAAAAGCATTCTTTCAACTATGTTCATAGCAGCATTATTTGTAATAGCCAGAACCTGGAAACAACCCTTCAGTGGAAGAATGGATGAAGAAACTGTGGAATATATACATATTAGAGTACTACTCAGCGTTAAAAAACAATGACATCTTGAATTTTGCATGCAAATGAATGGAAATAGAAAACACTATTCTGAGTGAGGTAACCCAGACCCAAAAAGATGAACATGGGATGTACTCACTCATAATCAGTTTTTAGCCATAAATAAAGGACATCGAGCCTATAATTTGTGATCCTTGAGAAGACAATATGAAGGTGAAACCAAAGAAAAACATATAGTTATCCTCCTGGATATTGGAAGTAGACAAGTTTGCCGGGAAAAAATTGGGAACTTGGGGGTGGGGTGGGATGGGGGCAAGGGGGGATGTGGAGAGAAAAGCGTGCAGGGGAGGATAGGGAGAGCTTGGTGGAATTGGATGCTTGGGATACAGGAAGGGTGGATATGGGAGCAGGGAAGCATATATCCTAATTAAGGGAGCCATCATAGGATTATTTAGAGACTTGACTCTAAAGGGGTTCCAAGGTATCCAGGGAGATGCTCCCAGCTACTTCCGTGGGCAGCTGAGGAGAAGGAGTCGGAAAAGGCCAGATCCTATAGCCATACTGATGATTATCTTGAATATCACCATAGAACCTTCATCTGGCGATGGATGGAGATAGAGAAAGAGCCCCACAATGGAGCACCGGACTGAGCTCTCAACGTCCTGACGAGGAGCAGAAAGAGGGAGAACATGAGAAAGAAAGTCAGGACCATGAGGGAACCTTCACCTGGCGATGCATGGAGATAGAGACAGAGCCACATATTGGTGCACCGGACTGAGCTCCCAAGGTCCAAATGAGGAGCAGAAGGAGGGAGAACATGAGCAAGGAAGTCTGGACCGCGAGGAGTGCTCCCATCCACTGAGATGGTGGGGCTGATCTATTCAGAGCTTACCAAGCCCAGCTGGACTGGGACTGAAAAAGCATGGGATAAAACCAGACTCCCTGAACATGGCGGACAATGAGGGCTGCTGAGAGGCCAAGGACAATGATTTGGATTTGGATCCTACTATGCATACTGGCTTTGGGAGGGCCTGGTCTCTTTGGATGCTCACCTTCCTGGACCTGGATGGAGCGGGGAGGAACTTGGACTTCCCACAGGGCAGGGAACCCTTACTGCTCTCTGGACAGGAGAGAGTGGGAGATTGGAGGGGGATGGGGTAAATGGGAGGTGGGGAGGAGGCATAAATTTTTAATAAAAATAAAAATAAATAAAAAAATAAAACACCTGGCAGCTTGATGTCTCCTCATTGCTTTGGAAATGCTTCTCCTACCCAAGATTCATAATTATAGCTAAATGTCTCAACATTCATCGTATGCTGAATCCATTCATCCATAAGTGCTGATCTAGACTTTAAAGGTCCAATTATCTTTTTGCAATCTATATTTGCATTTTTAAAAGCTATACATTCAAGAAGTCATTCTTCTGGGTCTGTTACCCCTATGTCCAGAGCCTTAATTAATCTTTGCAAAAAGTCAACAAAGGGTTCTCTCTGTCCCTGCCTAATCCTGGTATATGATTTGACCCTTTTCCCTGGATCTTGTATTCTATTCCAAGCATTTAAGGCTGCCTTGTGACATAATGACAATACTTCTTCATCATAAAGAGCTTGGAACTGTGGATCAGCATATGCTCCTATACCAAGAATTTGATCTTGGGAAACCTCCACACCTTTTGCTCTTCCTTGCTGTTCCATATGTTCGGATTCTTCTCTGAAATTAATTCCAAACATCAAGTAAGGTCCATCATCTAAAACTGCAGACACTAACTGACAGAAATCATGGGGGGTAGCTCTGACATTAGAAGCCCAAGTCCTTATCATTTCCTTAACAAATGCAGAGTGCAAACCATAATTAACAACAGCTTGCTTGATTTCTTTTAGATCATTCATTTCTATTGGCTTCCGTCTAGCTTCTTTGACTCCCTTTGAGCCTTTAGAAGTTGATGCTTTGTCAGAATAAATTACAGGGTATGTCACTAAAACCCTGGGTAAGCCAGTTCTAATAGCTGGTGGTGGCATTGTATCCTGTCCTTGTGCCTCCTTACTCTGTTCACCAGCTCCAATAATTTCTTTGATCTTTTCAAATCTTTTTATCATTGTCTCTCTTAAAACCTGAATCTCCTGACCTTCCTGAGTTTCTAGTAAAGATTGTATGATTCTTAGGAGTGCCATATTCTTCCTTAATGATAGAATATTGAAAAGAATACTGAAACCTAGTAACCAGTAAATTAAGGTATCCCCATAGTCATATAAACCTTACATGATATAAAACATTGTATTAATAAACAAAACAGTAAAATTTGCATTGGAAATGAAAACTGCCATATTACCTATTATCCAGCAGGTGGTGTTGTTGCAGAGTCGTGACTAGAACCGCTGCAAAGGTGATGAAAACGGGGTCCTGTTTCAGTGTCTGCCTTAGTATTTGTTAAAAACTGGGAAATGTGAGTCGCTCAACAAAGAAAATGTAATTAAATCAATTCCATACACGGAACCAGAAACCCAGAATCCAAGGGTAGAGAAGAGCAACCTGGAAGCCACATATGGCTTCCACGTGACAAAGTCGCCCTGAGGGGTTGCAGTTTTGGACAACCGCCTGCACTCTGGTTCGCGCCACTTAAGTGCTGCGCTTGCAAGGGAGATTTAAAAACAACTAGTAAGAGCAAACCAGGCAAGCGGAGACTGTCTGGGCCTATGGAGTTTAAATCCACGTGGGGAGGCAAACGATAGCGTGTGTGGGGACTGGAAGCCAATCTGAGGCGTATAAAGAGAAAATATAAAGAATTTCAGCAAGAAAAGCCACTGTGTGATAATTTATATTAAATGTTGTCTCCAGGCACAAGGCATAGGCCACAGCTGAGGGAGGGAGGGCTCCTGACAAGCCGCACTGGCGGCAGGCAGCCGAGCAGAGGAAGGAGGGGTCCTAAAACCATATATACATGCTAGAATACTACTCAGCGTTAAAAAACAATGACATCTTGAATTTTGCAGGCAAATGGATGGAAATAGAAAACACTATTCTGAGTGAGGTAACCCAGACCCAAAAAGATGAACATGGGATGTACTCACTCATAATCGGTTTCTAGCCATAATTAAAGGACATCGAGCCTATAAATTTGGGATCCTTGAGAAGATAATAAGAAGGTGAACTCCCCAAAAAAGATATAGTAATCTTCCTGGATATTGGAAGTAGACACGATCGCCAGGCAAAA
Source organism: Arvicola amphibius (assembly GCF_903992535.2). NCBI lineage: Eukaryota > Metazoa > Chordata > Mammalia > Rodentia > Cricetidae > Arvicola > Arvicola amphibius. Next base: position 34,662,878 of record NC_052065.1, on the reverse strand, counting down.
TTGGGAACTTGAGGGTTGGGCGAGACTGGGCCAAGGGAAGATGGGGAGAGAAAAATGTGAAGGGGAGAATGGGGGGAGCTCGGAGGAATGGGATGCTTGGGATATAGGAAGGGTGGATATGGGAGCAGGGAAGCATATATCTTAATTTAAGGAGCTACCTGAGGGTTGTCAAGAGACTTGACCCTAGAGGGGTTCCCAGGTTTCCAGGGAGACGCCCCCAGTTAGTTCCTTGGGCAGCTGAGGAGAGGGAGCCTGAAAAGGCCAGTTCCTATAGCCATACTGATGAATTTCTTGCATATCACCATAGAACCTCCACCTGACGATAGATGAAGAAAATGACAGAGCCCCACATTGGAGCACCGGACTGAGCTCCCAAGGTCCTGATGAGGAGCAGAAGGAGGGAGAACATGAGAAAGAAAGTCAGGACCGTGAGGGAACCTCCAGCTGGCGACAGATGGGGAAGGTGACTGAGCCCCACATTGGAGCACTGGACTGAGCTCCCAAGGTCCTGATGAGGAGCAGAAGGAGCGAGAACATGAGGGAGAAAGTCAGGAACGTGAGGGGTGGGACAGAACTAAAGGGAGATCACCAACTCCAGTTGGAATGGGACTGATGGATCATGCGACCAAACCCGTCTCTCTGAATGTGGCCAACAGTGGGGGCTGACTGAGAAGCAAAGGACATTGGCGCTGGGCTCTGATTCTTCTGCATGGACGGGCTCTGTGGGAGCCTTCTCAGCTTGGTCGATCACCTTCCTGGACCTGGGGGGAGTTGGAGGACCTTGGACTTAGCATAGAGTGGGGAACCCTGATGGCTCCTTGGCCTTGAGAGGGAGGGAGGGGAGGTATGGGTGGAGGGAAGGGGAGGGAAGGGGGAGAAGGAGGGGCGGGAAGGGGGAGGAGGAGCAGAGGGAGGGGGAGGAGGATGGAAGGAGATGGAAATTTTTAAATATAAAAAAAAATAAACCATGAGAAAGAAAAAAAAAGAAAAAGAAAAAAAATAAATAAAACCAAAGTTCGGGTGCCAGATGCAGGCGTAAGTCACAAACAATCCCACACCAGTTTAGAATTATGATTAATAGAATGGTTATTTATTTAAAGGGGAAAAACTTACAGATCACAGTCCCAGCCAACAGCCATCTGCGCAATCAGGAAGGGAGCCTAGTCGCTGGAAACAGAGCCGGAAGCCAGAGAGTGAGTGGAGGGAAGGTGCCGTGGTTTTTTAGAGAGACCACGCCCCAATGGGCTGGTATCTCAGTGGCTATTGGCTGAAGGAGCGGAAGGAACTCCTGCAACATGATAGTATATATAAGTGACCCAAAAAAATCTACCATGGAACTCCTACACCTGATAAACAGTTTCAGTAATGTGGAAAGATACAAGATTAACTCAAAAAATCAGTAGCCCTCCTATATTAATTAATAAATGGGCTGAGAAAGAAACAGAAACATCATCCTTCAGAATAGACACAAATAACAAAATATCTTGGGTTAACTCTAATCAAATCAGTAAAAGACTGGAATGACAAGAACTTTTAATCTTTGAAGAAGGAAGTTTAAGAAGATATCAGAAAATGAAAGTATCTTCTAAGGTTTTGGATAGGTAGTATTAACATAATAAAAATGGCAACACTACCAAAAGCAATCTATAGACCTTGAAAAAATGATATTCAGCTTCATGTGGAAAAACAAAAATCCCAGAACAGCTAAAACAATCCTGTACAATAAAGGAATTTCTGCAGATATCACCATCCATAACTTCAAGCTTTACTATAAAGCTATAGTCATGAAAACAGCTTGGTATTGGCATAAAACAGACCAATGGAATTGAATTGAAAAGTCTGACATAAACTCTCACACCTATGACACCTGAATTTTGACAAAGAAACCAAAAATAAGCAATGGAAAAAAGAAAGTATCTTTTCAACAACTGGATGATGACATGCAAATGGATTGATATCTATCATTCTGCACAAAACTCAAGTCCACAACCACAATCCACAACCCTAGAGAAGCTAGGTAAAAAGGAGGACCCTAAGAGAGACACACATGGAGGGCCCCATAAAGGGAAAATGGTTAAGATCTCCTGGGTAAACTGGGAGGGACTAGAAGAGAGGGGATGGGGAATGGGACCATGAATGATCAAGATGACCTAATTGGGGGAGGAACAGAGAGGGAGAGCAATGAAAGAGAAATCTTGATAGAAGGAGCCATTATGGGGTTAGGAAGAAACCTGGCACTAGGGAAATTCCCAGGAATTCACAAGACTTCTGTCAATAATGGAGAGGGTTCCTGAAGTGGCCTTCCCCTATAATCAGATTTGTGACTACTCTAGTTGTCATCATAGAACCTACATCTAGTAACTGATGGAAGCAGATGCAGTGACCCACAGCCAAACATTGGACTGAGCTCCTGGAGTTCAGTTGAAGAGAGAGAGAAGGGATCATATGAGCAAGGGGGTCAAGATCATGATAGGGAAAACAACAGAGAAGCTGGCCTGAGCTAATGGGAGCTCACAGAATATGGACTGACAGCTGGGGAACCTGCATGGGACTGAATCAGGCCCTCTGAATACGAGTGATAATTATGTGGCTTGATCTGTTGAGGGGTCTGGCAGTGGGATCAGGACGTATCCTGGTTGCATGAACTGGCTTTTTGGAGTCCATTTCCTATAGTGGGATACCTTGCTCAGCCTTGATACAATGGGGAGCGGCTTCGTCCTGTTTCAACTTGGTATGCCAGGTTTTGTTGACTCCTCAAGTGAGGTCAGTCTTAGCTCCTCTGAGGAATAGATGGAGGTGGGATGGGGGAGGTGGGGGGAAATGTGGCTGGTATGTAAAATGAAAAAATTAAAATAAAAAATGACTAAAAATAAACACATTTGATCTTCTTTCAAAAAAAAAGTAAGTGTGTGATTCTATTTTTACAAAATATTCACAATAAGCAAATCCATAGTGACAGCAAAAAAGTACATAGTAGCTAGGATCTGGGATCAGGAAGGGGTGGAAAATGATTGTTTAATGGCTATGGGATTTTGTCTTGTGTGATGAAGATGTTCTAGACCTAGATAGTAAAACTGCAGCATTTTGGAGACAGTAAATGACACTGAATTGCATATTTTAAAATGGATAACATAGTAAATTTTATGCTATATATGTCTTTTCAAATAAAAGAAGTTTGCCACTTTCTCCAGGCATCCTCATTAGAGTGACTTCATATTTAAACCCTTTGTAATAATCCCTGGCTAATTGTACAAGTCTTTTCCAGCTCTGGCTGCCATAACAAAATTCTAGCTTAAACATCAGAAACTTGCTTTCTCACAGTTCTGGGTGCTGGGAAGAGCAAGATCAAAATCAGCTTATTTGGTTTTGGGCAAGAGTTGGCTTGCTTGTTTGCTTTCTTGCTTGCTTGCTTGCTTGCTTGCAGACAGCTGCTTATTAGTGTATCCTCACATGTCTTAATTTTTGTTCAAATTAAAAATAAGCAAGCTCTTGAGTGCCTTTTATTGGGGTGCCAATTCCATTAGACCAAGTTTCACCCTAATAAGATCTAACTCTAATTACTTCCCAAAGATTTCATCTCCAAATAATATTGCATTGATTGTTAAGGTTTCAACACCTTAATTTTGGGAGGGTACACAAATCCATAGCTTTCCCCAGTGCTTTTTCCATATTCTGAAATAAGACCCAAGTCCATCCATCCTCATGACTCAAGGATGATTGCTTTGTTGATGTGTCTCTATAAAAACACTACTCCTTCTTCCTTGTCTTTAATATATTCCTCATTAATAAAAGTTTTAAGTTTTCCCTGTTATAAAAGCCTCTTTAGTTTTATCTTGCATGATAGTATAGTGTGTCTGAAGTCCAGAGCTGAAACAGTCTCCTGTTGGTTCCTCTAGGACTCTAGAAGATCTTGAGATGGGTTCCATAGAACCCAGAGTCTGTGGATAACCCAGACCCAAAAATATGAATATGGTATGTACTCACTAATTAGTGGATTCTAGCCATAAACAAAGGACATTGAGCCTGTAGTTCGTGATCCTAGAGAAGCTAAGTAATAAGGGGAACCCAAAGAAAAACATATATAGATCCTCCTGGAAATTGGAAGCAGACAAGATTACCAGGCAAAAGTTGGGAACTAGGGGAAGGAAAGAGGGGGAGAGAGGGGGGAAGGGGAGGGTTTGGGAGAGCTTGGGGGACTGGGATGGTTGAGATGGAGGAAAGAAGGATATGGAAGCAGGGAAGGAGATACCTTAATTGAGGGAGCTGTTTTGGGGTTGGCAAGAGGCTTGGCTCTGGAGGGATTCTCAGGAGTTCATGGGAATGACCCCAGCTAGGACCCTGGGCAGTGGAGGAGAGGGTGCCTGTACTGGCCTTGTCCAGTAGTCAGATTAATGACTATCTTAAATATCACCATTGAACCTTCGTCCGGCGACGGATGGAGATAGAGACACCCACATCAGACCACTGGACTGAGCTTCCAAGGTCGAGCTGAAGAGCAGAAGGAGGGAGAATAAGATCAAGGAAGTCAGGACCACGAGGGGTTGGTCCACCCACTGAGACAGTGTGCCTGATCTAATGGGCGCTCACCAACTCCAGCTGGACTGCAATGAGCATGGGATCAAACTGGACCCTCTGAATGTGACTGACAATTGGGGCAGACTGAGGGGCCAATGATAATGGCACTGGGATTTGTCTCTAGTGCATATACTGGCTTTTTGGGATCCTATTCTCTTTGGATGCATACCTTCCTAAGCCTGGATGTAGGGTAGGAGGGCCTTGGACTTCCCACAGAGCAGGATGCCTTGCCCTCTCTTAGGACTGGAGGGGTGGGGAAAGGGTGTGGGGGGAGCGGGTGGGAAGTGGGAGGAGGGGAGGAAGTGGAAATTTTGATTGGTATTATTTATAAAGTAATAAAAAAAATTAAAAAAGAACCCAGAGCCTGTCAAATGCACTTTCCCAAATCTCTTAGGCCAAAGGTTCCCAGGAATGTGGGCATGCAGGGGCGATGGGGTAAGGTCATTGTCAGGACTTTGTGGATTCTACCATCGTCTCTAAGACACAACATCATTAGGGTCCCTCCCTCCCTGAGTTTCTGTCCCTGACTCTCCCAGCACCCATGTTTACCGATGTCACTTTCTTCTCCTATCTCTTCCTTTGAACACAGAATCTTACTACCCCTGTTTTTGCATACATCTGCAACCTGGTATTTCCCAAAGATCATACCAATTTGAGTCTTCTTCACAGCTAGTCTAATAGTACCTACCTCTATAGTTCCTCAAAGGAACAACCAACTCCACGATCTCTCCCAATCTCCATAGTAGTAGAAACGCATTTTTCTCTGCTCTGATTCCCTTTTACCCCGAATAGCTCCCAAGAAAGGTGACGGCTTTCCAGCTATCCCCCATCTCTGCAGTGGTATCTCCCTGCCGAGAGTGGGGGGTGGGGAAATGCAGGCAGGGGCTGTAGCCCTGGGCTCTAAAAGCTGTCTGTCTTTAGTGTGCCTTTATACAAAACGCCTATTCCTGACGCCAAGTGTTCAAATTCCTCAAAAATCTCATCTCTTTTAAACATTAAGAGGTAGATTTTTCTCCGCTGTCGGAATGGCAAAGGCTATAAAGATGTCCGCTCCCTTGAAAACATGGCTTATTGGCGCATCCATTTTTCCTGCCTGCAAATTCGATCCTTGTCGTAATCAAAATATTTAGGACTATCAGCGTTGAAGGCTTCAGGAAGAGCTACTGCGCATGAGCAAATTTAGTGACTGAGTAACCTAGGCGGGGTAAAAGACTAAAAAGTGACCGTCACAGAAAGTTATGACTGTTTCGAAAAAACCTTAGAGAGACTTTGCCAGCATACGAATTCAGATTTTAAGATTGGAGAAGGGAGTGAAGGAGAGCGGAGGTTCACTCAGAGCGGAAGTGAGAGGGTTGGTACTCTGTCAGCCGGAGGGAGACTGGCGAGTGAGGACTCCACAAAGACGCGAATTTATGGGGTGAGTACTTGGGGAGGAGCTCACACATGAGTACTGAGAATCTGGGCAGGAAGTCTGCAAGCAGAGTGATAGAGATTACGTTGAATGAGTGATGGGGTTTGTGGAGGCTTTGATCGAGGCGTGAAGTGGAGTGAATGATGGGAATATTTTGAGGTTGTGATGATCAGGCTGTACAATGAGTGATAGTGTCAGTAGTGTAAGTGATGTGGGGCTCTGTGTAATATATGATTGGTGATTTTAAGTTGGCGTGGGGGGAATCTGTGATAATACACAATGGCCTATGAGAGTCCATCATAGAGCTGTGTTGTTGGGTTAGATAGGAATCCATGGGGAAAACAAATGTCCTTCCCTTTTTACTTAGCAATGCCGTTACCATTTGCCACCTGGCATTTGTGGATTTCTGGCCTGGTGATTTGGTGAATTTTCAATCTGAGTATCCTTGCCATCTGAAGATCTTCTCCTTTCTTCTCCCTCTCAACAGTTCTGCCTTTTTAGGCCTTTGCCTTCTCTCCACCACAGTCAGTCATGACTGAGTTCTGGGTAAGTTCTTACTTGCTTCTGCCAGTTAGCCTCTGCCTATATTAGGATAGAAGCAATATTGTATGGTTTTAAAAGAGTATAAAATCTTCAGTAAAATTGCCCTAACCAGATTTAGGAGCTTACCAATGCTATCTGTGCCATGGTTTTCTTAATTGTAAAATGGGAATGGTTGGGATGATATTATTTACCTTGTATGGTGATTGTGAAGGTCAATTGTGTTAATACATTTAGAATAATACCTTGATGCATACATAATAAACCTTATATATGAGTATATGAATTAGTGTATTAATATTTATTCTATACAGTAGATATGTATAAACCCAAAGTTTAAGGATATAAAACAAGACCAGCACAAGTGTGAAATATGTATCTGTGTGTGTATCATAGGATTTTATATACTTGTGTTAGGTACAATTACTTTTCTGAGCTTTCTGTAAGCCACAACATAAAAGGAACCAAGCATATTCACTTGTTTTGTCTCAGCCTTACAGACAATGAGCCACTTTCATCGATGCTTAGATTTCCTAATGTTCATCAGACAGTCCTCTGATGGGTCCTTTCAAGTCCCTATTAGAAAACTTACGATAAACACAGAGTTAATATTGTTCTGTTGTGACTTAAATTATCTTCCTGTCATCCAAAGGTGTCTTGCTAGAGCAAAACTGAAAGGAATGTGACTGTTCAGGAAAAACAAGCCCAGCCTACACAAACATGTTCTGGACTACATGTGAATAATATCTTGATAGTCAGGAAGATGATATAAGCCATATGTCCTTCAAATTATTTCCCAGTAGGTTTTTTGTTTTTATTATCTAAAGAAAACTTTGAGAAACCAGTAGGATTGTCCTTTTACTTTTAATCTCAGAATTCATGACATTGCTGACCATTTTACCTTCTTTCCCTTCTGCCCTGTCTTAAAAAACAAAAAAACAAAACACATGTTGCTGATGGTAATAGGAATGACAGCTTATACTATGCACAACACTATATTAAAATATTTTATATACATAGGCAGCTTTAATACTCATAATAGCACTATGAAATAGACACAGTTATCATTCACATCTTCCAGGTGAGGAACAGAGTAGATTAGCAAGTGACATAAATTTCCACAGGTGATCACTGGCACCGCTAGGATAAGATAGTTTCCTACTAAATAATACTTGTTTACAGATGCTTCACAGAAGGTTTAGTTTCTTTGTGGTTTTTAAAATCAAGTGCAGAAGATGGAACACAAGGCCTCCTATGTGCTAGACAAGTGCCCTACCTATGAGTTACACAACCTAGCTAATTGAGATTTTATTTGTTTTCTTTCATTTTTTTTTGTTTTGAGACGGAGTTTCACAACATGTAGATCAAGTTTGAATTTGGGATTATCCTGCCTTAGCCTCCTGAGTGCTAGATTATCAGGATATGCCACCAAAACTGTTCACATAGGAATATTTTGAACAGCTGTATTTTTCTCCTTGCATTTACACACCATGATTATTGATGAACTTCATGTTAAAGGACCTCTGTGTAATTCTTTTAGTGTGGTGGTGATCTCTTGTCTGTATTTTCAGAGATAAGCACTTTCTAGTGTTGGTTTAAAAAAGTGAGTGTGTTGTGAACTTGCAGATATTGACAAACTGCAGTTTGAAAATGTTAATACAGTTGATAGCTTCTCTAATAATGAGTGGAAAGACCTTGTGAATACTCTTGCCATTGTTTTAAGATTGTAATATGATAACTGGAAATATCTTATGTTTTGGTTTGTGTTTATCAATATGGTTTAACAACTTTAAGTTTTTCTCTTTTTATATTTCTCTTGTGATTTTTTTCATTTGCTGTTTTCTTTTTCCTGTGGGGGTTTAAAATGCTTGTCTTCGTATTTTTAAACCTTTTGTGGAATATAACTTAGACAAAAAATTATGAGGTAGATTTACTGAAATATAGCATAAGTATATAAAGTATACAGGTCTATAAACATCTACAGATTAAAAACACTTATATAAGCAATACTTGGATCAAAAAGGAGGAAGAAAATGACATGATGCCTTCCAGAAGCTTCCATGCCATTTCCCAAACATTAGCTCTTTGTTTTATAGTGACCACTTTCTTGTTTCATCATAATAATTTATTTTTTCTCTTCTTGTATTTCACATAAATGGAAATATACATATTATTATTATTTTGAATCTGACTTCTTTCACTTGTCATGATTTTTTTGTGATGCTGGGAATGGAACCCAGGGTCTCACAAATGTTAAGTCAGTACTTTTCCACTGAGCTATATCTCCAGCCCATCATGTTTTAGATATACATCCTTGTTATTTTAGGTATCAGTAGTTTGTTCTATTTCTGTTATTGAGTACCATTATATTGCATAAATAATTCACAGTTACTCTTCAAATGTGCTGCTGATGGATGTTTCCATTTTGGCTATTATAAACAATATTTCTGTGAATATTTTGCTTATGTATTAGTGAACCTGTGTGCACATTTTCATTAGATAGATACCAAAGAGTGAAGCTGCAACTTCATAAGTTAGTTTTCAATTTTAGCAATTCTACCAAACCATTTTCCAAAATGTCTGTACCATTTTACTCCTACCAGCAAGGTGTGAAAATTTGTGTTGCTCCACATTATTGCCAAAATTTAGGTTGTTAGTCTTAATTTTAACTGTTCCATTGGAAGATATTAGTATCTCAGTGTGGCTTAAATGTGTGTTTCTCTGATAACTAATGATCTTAAGCATCCTTTTGAATGTTTATTCACTATTTGGACACTGTCTTTTGTAAAATTTCTATTTAACATTTTAAATATTTTTCTTTTTCCTATTGGATTGTTGATATTTATCTCATTAGTTCTTAATAGGTTCTATAGTATGCGGGCCCTTAGCTTTGATTAGATATTACAAATCTTGAAGGAAGCTGTTGCAGTGATGATGTTGGAGCTTGGGGCCTATGCATGCTGGTCAAGTATTCTACCACTGAGCTACACCCCTAGTCCCTAACAATTTTTAAAATGGTAAAACAATATCTTCTCCTTGCGGAATATTTGGTTTATCATAAAGAACATTATCACTTCAATTAGCCTGATTTGATCTCTCCTTTCTCTCTCTCTCTCTCTCTCTCTCTCCTCTCATCTCTCTCTCTCTCTCTCTCTCTCTCTCTCTCTCCCTTTCTCTGTTTCTCTCTTACTTCCTCTCTTTCCTTCCCTTGTCCTCTCTCACACACACATATTATTTTCCATAAATACGTATAATTTTAATTTTTCAATTTTTAAAAGACTATTTAAGCATATATTTACTAACATTTTGAGAGAAATGGTATCACTAATTTTTACCAAACTAATTGAATAAAAGCATGCAATTACAGGGATCAGTGTCATTCGAGGATGTGTCTGTGGACTTCACCCAGGAAGAGTGGAATCAACTGGATCCTATTCAGAGAAACCTATACAGAGATGTGATGCTAGAGAATTATAGCCATCTTGTCTCACTGGGTAAGGATGGCTTGTTGAGTAATTCATGGTGTCCCAAATTATGTAATTTTCTGTCTCTAAAGTATTTCTATACTTTGGGTTCTACAGATTAAATTCTTATTTTCTCTTAAACAATATGTTAATTACCCATGTAAAACACACCCTTACGAAAACACACCTTACTAATTTTTTTAGATGAACGTCACACAAAGTACCCTAGTCTTGTATGATTTCCCACTACAGGGTATCGTATTACCAAACCAGAAGTGATTGCCTCTTTGGAGCAAGGAACCCTTGGTATCATAAAGAGAGAGATCCCGAGTTCAAGTTGCAAAGGTAAGAATGGAGATTTGGAAGATGGTGAGAGCAAGACCTTAAATGCTCTGGTGAAGGATTTACATCTTTAAAATCTCAAAAATATCTTCTTAAATGTTATATATACTGTTACTACTCATTCCGAATTCTTAGTTTACTAGGTTTGTCTCATGGTAGCCTTTGAATGAGCTGTTAAGAAACTGGACCCCGTTCTGGTTTATTCATTTTGCTTCTTTTTTCACCCACTTAAATCATCTCCAGCCTTTCTGAAACGATCTTTGCAATCTAGATGTCCCTGACGGCAAACCTGAATATACTGTCTTTCCAGTATCACTTTTCCCATTCATGGCTCTCCAAACCTGTTTTTAGTTTCCACAGTTTTAAATTAACAGTTATATCACTTAAGTTTATTGTTATTTTCTGTTCCAATGTCTGTTGGACCATCTTGGGTTTTCCTCCCTCAATCTCTGAGTATAAGAGAGATACATGCTTAGACTCTCTCTCTTTTTTTTAATTTCATAGACTTAAAAGAAATTAAAAATTAACACCATCAGAAGCCTGCTTTTGATTAGGTGTATTAACAGAGTCTGGTTATTATTCTTCTTTTTAGAAGTTGGGCAAGCTGAAGACTACCTGGCGTGGCATCAGGAAAACCAAAATATACACTTGGACAAGGCTATATCCATTATTGAGAAAAATGTGACTGAAGAAAGAAGTTATGAATATGATGGATTTGTTAGCCCACTTCCTCAGAACACATGGGTAGTTTCTTCAGGACCTACAACCTATATGAATAACTCATTTGGGAAAAGTATTAATGATAGTTTAAGTTTACTCAATTCTAGTAGTCTGAGTTTTACAACTCAGGAATGTTATGAATGCAATAGATGTAGGAAATTATTAATTCCTGGCAAACATGAGATAAATGATGGAATGAAATCCCATGATCATAATATGTATGGTAAAGATCAAATTTATAACTTTGTTCGGCATGACTTGACTCAACTTGGAGCTAGAAGCTATGAGTGTCCTGAGTGTAGAATAATCCCCAGCCCGAGTTCATTCCTTATTGTTCATCAGATCAGTCACTTAGGAGAAAAGCCTTATGCATGGGAAAAATGTAGAGAAGCATTCAACAGAACAGCACACCTCAGACTACATCAAAAAATGCACACAGGAGACAAGTTCTTTGAGTGTAATGAATGTGGTAAATCCTTCAGAGAGGAATCAACACTGCATATACATCAAAGAACACATACAGGTGAAAAACCATATGTATGCACTGAGTGTGGCAGTGCATTCCAAGAAAAAACAAATCTCATTATACATCGGAGAACTCACAAAGGAGAAAAACCCTATAAATGTACAGATTGTGAGAAAACCTTCAACCAAAAGGCACATCTAAATGTACATCAGAGGACACACACAGGAGAAAAACCTTTTGAATGTGCTGATTGTGGCAAATACTTCAGAGAGAAATCAACACTGAATATACATCAAAGAACCCATACAGGAGAGAAACCATATATATGCAACGAATGTGGCAAAGCCTTCAGAGAAAAGACAAAACTCATTATACATCAGAGAACTCACACAGGAGAAAAACCCTATGAATGTTCAGAATGTGGGAGAGCCTTCAACCAAAAAGCACACCTCAGTGTACATCAGAGAACACACACAGGAGAGAAACCTTTTGAATGCAATGAATGTGGCAAAGCTTTCAGAGAAAAATCAACACTGCGTAGACATCAAAGAATTCATACAGGAGAAAAACCTTATGTGTGTTCAGAATGTGGAAGAGCCTTTACCCTTAAGGTGAGCCTTAGTGCTCATCAGAGAATTCATACGGGGGAAAAAACAGATGGATGTACTGTTATGTGGAAAAGTCTTCTCCAGAAAATCATACCTTCATGTTACATCAGAGAGCTCATACAAAGAGAGAAAAATTAGAAAATCATATGAATGTAACGAATGTGATAAAGTATTCTTCCAGAAATCCTATCTCATATTCATCAAAGAGCTTCACACAGGGGAAAAACCCTATGAGTGTTAATATATGTGAGAAATCTTTCTCCCAAAAATCATACCTCATTATTCATCAAAGAACCCATACAGGAGAGAAACCCTATCAATGTGATAAGTGTAGCAAAGCATTCAGAGAGAAATCCAAACTCACTGTGCATCAGAGAACTCACAGAAAAGAGAACTCTATGACTGCTCTGAATTGGAAAGAAATTTTCCAGAGGTCATAGTTCATCATGGATTAGAGAATTTATAGATAAGAGAAAGCAAAGAAGTGAAAATGGAAAATATGTCATAGGAAAATCAAAATAAATAAAAATAAAAGTGTAAATGGTAAGTGGGAAGTTGTGCTGTAGCTAGGGTTGCTTTTCTGGTGATAGTCAGTTGAGCTTAAAATTCAGCACCAGCCATGTTGGGTGAGGTTCTTCTCAGTAAAGGAATAGGAATATTCCTCTTTCTTAAAGTGAAAACCTTGGCTTTGTACTTTTGCCTTGTAGATTATTAAATGATCATTTCCCATCAAGAGGTGCTCAATGATGAAATCATTAGAAATCTTGAATGTATGAAAGCTGTCAGTTGGAAGACAAACCTCATAAATGTGGACATAAGTATCAATGGAAATTTAATTTATTAATTTCAATAAGCATATTTCCTCGGAAGTGAAGTAAGGGAACTATATATGTTTCTAAATTTAATATCAATTTTAAGTTAAAAATTTAAATATTATCATTAAAGGAACAACAATTAAAGAAAATATTATAAAATTCCAAATTATAATAGAACAATGTAAAGAAGATACAACTAAAGTATCACATTCCAGTTTTAAGCAGTAATAACAGTTGATACTGCAAATATTTCTACCCTAGCCTGACCTGGGAAGACTATAATCTTCCAAGCAGGACTATAAACTGCCTAGTAGGCTTTAGAAGACCTATTTAATATACAAATTCATCAATTTATTTCTGCTTCTTTTGATAAATGCCTATCACATTCAGAAATCTTATCAATGCCCAGAATGAGTCACTTTTAAGTACAATAACCCATGGAGATGTGAAAGTGGTTATCTATACTAATTGGGGCAAAAAATAAAGGGGAATTCCGGTTGACCTTAAGGAAAGGATCTTGAAACTCTCCTTGCTTTGAAATGACAACTAGCAGTTTTTAATGATCATCCCTGTATATTTTTGATGAACATTGAAAGCAAGGCTTTGCATAGCTGAGTAGCCACCTCCCTGACCATGGACTACAAAACACATGACCAAGTACTTCATGAGAATAGCTACTTCCAATGGGACTGCCCAAGTAAATGAAAGCAAGTGGCAAGTTCTTAACAGCTTTCAATATACAACCTGAAACTCAGGTTCTGTAAAATGAAATTATTACTTTGTGCTTCCATTGAATTTCTTCCCTAAATTCCAAATCTGTCATTTGAAACTTTGGATTTTGATTATGAAAGAAGTAATGGGAGGCTGGGGCTTAGAATGGTACAGTATGTGGGCACATGTGGAAAATGTGAATATTTTAAATTCTCAGTTCACACTGTGTAAGCTATATTTAATTTCATTCTCCCCTGAAGAATAATGTCTTAAATAAAGTAAATGAGATAAATGTTCTAAATAAAGACCCTCTAGTGATCTCATCTGAAAGTTATGCTTTTTAATGTAAAACATCTTTTATATCCTTGCACCCAACCCTCTATCCAAATCTGTAACTGACTTTTTTTTGAGGCAGGATCTCACTATGTAGGCCATGCTGACCTTATGCTTGTCATCTTCCTGCCTTTGAAACTTGAGTGCTGATAGTACAGGCATGTACTACCACATCCACATCTTTTTTTTTTTTTTTTTTGGTTTTTCAAGACAGAGTTCTCTGTGGCTTGGAGCTGTCCTGGAACTAGCTCTTGTAGACCAGGCTGGCCTCAACTCACAGAGATCCGTCTGCCTCTGCCTCCTGATTGCTGGGATGAAAGGCGTGTGCCACCACCGCCCGGCTCACGTGTACATCTTTAATAGAATTTGTATCTAGCACTATATGTGTTTTCTAAACATCAGTTTGTTGAATCCTCAAATGAACCCCATAAGTTATTGTTTTTGTTATCCTCTTCATTTTCAGATGTTGAAAAACAGGCAGGAGAAAAATTCAGTGGCTCTTTAAAGGAAGCACAACCAGTAAGTGGTAAATAAGATATTTAAACCAAAGAGAATCTATGTTCTTGATTACTATACCATTGTTCTGTAGTGTGGAGCTGCTGGCCGGCTGCTTTCCACCGCCCAGCTCCCGGCCATCTGGCTCCTGCACGGCTAGCTTAAAACCCGAAATAACAACACACAAACTGTATTCATTTAAACACTGCCTGACCCATTAGTTTCAGCCTCTTACTCACATCTTGACTAACCCATATAGAATAATCTGTGTAACACCACGAGTGGTGTCTTACCGGGAAAGATTCAGCATGTCTGACCTGGCGGCTGGCTTCATCGCATCTCTCTCCCTGAGGAGAGGCACGGCAGTCTAGCTCAGAGAGCCGAGGCATGTTGATTTATTAACTTCCCTTCCCAGCATTCTGTTCTGTCTACTCCACCCACCTAAGGGCTGGCCAATCAAATGAGCCAGGCAGTTTCTGTATTAACGAATGAAATCAACACAAACAGAAGACTCTCCCACATCATTGTTCCACACCCCAAAGTGATCTTGTATCTCCAGATTAAAGCTATGAAGTTATGGAGGAAAAGAATGAATGGGAGTACTATCAGGCACTAGAAAACATGAATAAAATCAAAGCATGTGACAGGCAGTAGATCTCACATTATTTATAGATGCCATTTTTATTACATGCACAAAAGAAAAAAATGGGATCTCTATCCTTATGAAATCTGAGTCACCACTCAGTATTGCTTGAGTCAGTTTTCAGATGCACATCACATCCATTGATCCATTCAGATGTATCATGACCAGCACAGTGCTGGCTCCAAGAATCCCTGGGAAACAAAAAGAGGAAGAGAAAATGAAGTGGACAAGTTGATAAAGCAGTAGCATCATTACTTGTGGCTGTCCAAAATCCAGACCATCCCCATGAACTTACCAGGCTTTCATACCCTTATGTAAGGTTACAACCCGCTTGGCACACATGATATCATCCAGAATATGGCGGTTGAGGGGAGGTCCTGATGGAGGGGGAAGAAGAGATGGGGTGACCTGGTGCACTAGGGACATAGTAAAGTGTTTTGAGGGCCCTAGGTTTCTTGATTTTTAGGGCCTAAATAAACCCTATCTATGATGTTGGCAAATGGTAGATGACTTTCATTTTTGATAGGTAGTTATAAACTGCTTCACCTGCCATGTTGACTGGTGTTATACAATCTTAACTCATGTTGAATGATCCTGTTGACTTTGACTATCATGTTGACTGGTTATGAATAACCCTAACAACCACAATGAGGCACCTCTATTTCATAAGGACCAAAGTTTCCTGTTCCCCAAATATCAAGAAAATTTTAACTTGCATTTTAAATGAAGTTGGGGAGGTAATGGGTATTTCCATTATTTCTGATGTAAACAATCTCTTAGTATGGACTGGTTAAAGATTCAGGAAGCATCTCTCTATCAACCCAGATATTCTGTCTTCCTTCCTTTTTATTATTTTTCTGCCTCAGCAAAACATTAAGATTTAAAAGACATTCCTGCCAAATGTGGCAGTACATGCCTTTAATCCTAGCATTCAGGAGGCAGAGGCAGGAGAATCTCTGAGCTTGAGGCCAGCCTAGAGACAGACTCTATCTCAAAACAAACAAATGAACAAAACCAAGAACAAAAGACATTGCTTTCTGTGTATGACATGAGGCCAGATAAGGCTTCTGTGTACCCCCAAGGATGCCTTACCATTACAATTTATGTGGCAGAGGTTCTGGGTGGGTGTGACACCATTGTTACACCACCAGGCGGAGTTCAGCTGGAAAATGCCATATTCACTGCTACCATCTGGATTGTGGTCCACAAAGGAGGTGTCAAAGCCACTTTCATAGTGTGCCATGCACATCCCTGGGACAGAGGGAGAGTAGTTAGGGAGTAGTCATACACATAAGAATAAGGAAGGCTAAGAGAAGAGGGGAGAATATAAATATCTTTGTCATCTTAGTTGTGAAGCTGGTGGTCTTAGATTGGTTGTAGATTATTGATTCTGGTGACTATCACTGATGCTTTGGTTGTAGATTGTTGATTCTGGTGACCTGTCATTGATGCTGGTAGTGAATGGTGATAGTTGTGATGATACTAATGGTAATGATGGTGTTAATGGTAGATACAAAGAGTGTAAAGACAATGATGGTGACAACTTTACAGTTAAATTAAATGAGTCATTATAACCAGGTGGTGACTGAAAAGATTGTGTCTGGCCAAAAATGATGAAAAATTACAAAGGGGGCATGGATCTGAGGGAAGTGGGTAAATTGGAGTATGGATAAGACTTGGGGCAATGGAAATCTTACAGTCTCCAATAGTGTAGCCTCTGAAGCCATTGAGTCCAGCCTTCATCAGCTTCCTTGCTAGCTCACAGCGTTCATAAATCTTGGCATCCATGGTAGCAACCATCAGTGTGGCCAAGATCACTATCACAGTACCCCAGGTCTGCATGATACACAAAAGCCCTTCTATCTGATTCCTTGCCTCAGACTCACCCTGTGATCATCAAAAATTGGAACATTCCAGAACTCTTTGCTCTATGAGCACCAGTCTGAGCTATAGATTCTGGAACACAGACACTAGAGGTGTGAGGATTGACTATACCACTTTCCCTAATGCCAACTCTTTTGAGATACCAGAGACATAAGAAGAAAATCAAACATTAACATATATGCAAAATAAAGGGAGTAAGATAAGGACAGGGAGAAACTCAGAAATGTCAGAAAGATACAGGGAGAGAAGGATTGGGTATATACAAAAGATGTGCAGAACTTGGGTACTTGTCCTCAGAGTAGGCCCATATTATTACAACTATTTTATACTAAGTTATAAGTGTCCTGCTATACTTGGACCTACTAATAAAAGTTAAAACTAATAATGTACAAAAAACATAGGGAAATTTTGAGTGGGTGAAAAGAATCTCTTCACTATTCTTTGGAAGGATTTTTTTACCCTCATTGTTTAGGCAGGAATAGACAGAATGGTGGCGGCAGCAGGTGGTACCCTTCAGTGGTGTAGTCTTTGTGTAGGCTTCTGGTATATGAACCTTTAGCTCTATAAGTATTTGCTTTAGACAATCATAGTCTTGCCTCTTAGCACTAATCATAGCTATTGCGGCTTGTGTTTGAACCAATTACAGTCTTGCCTCTTTAACACCACTCATAGCAAACCCTCTGCTAGGCCAATTGGGGAAATGTTCCATTTCAAGTTGTAGGGTGTTTTTGAGTTCTCCAAAGTTTGTGGTAGCAAAAGCTATAGAACAAAACCATCTTCAAGCAAGCCTGTTGAAGTTGTGCCACCACCTGCTGCAGCCACCAGCTGACTTGCCACCAAACAGAGGTAAAGTAAATTTTTCAAAGACCAGTGATTGAAAATCTTCTAGCCTGCCCATTATTTCTGTCTGGTAAAGGCTCCCAGCCAGCTGATGGGTAATGCTAAGATGTGATGGTTTCTTTGAACGTCCCAGCACCATTTAAAAAGAACAGTTTATTGAGTACACTGCAAGGGAGAAGTTGAAGTGGGCCAGTAAGTAACTGCTTGCAGCTTTATATGAATTTTATGCTCAATATACAATGTTAGATTTCTTCATCTCTCTTAAGGTTCCCCATGATGTTCAGAATAAAATATGAAAGCCCTGTCCCTGGTTGAGAAAGTCCTACACCATGTAGTCAATGCCCACACCTCCTCCCCATTCCCAATGACAGACTGCTTTCTCTGAAGAGGCAGAGGCATTGTCAGCCACCACTTAATACACTATCATACTCTACTCAGTGTGTGTTTGTGGCCCCATGTAGCTGTTAATTTCTCAGCTTGTTGTCTACAGACTCCTACGGTCCTTTGTATGCTAGAATGCAAACTCACAATTCTAGATGGAGCCAGGGGTTTTCCCCTAAACTTCTACTCTAGCGTGTAAAGCATTCTGCCCGCATTGTCTTCCTGATAATTACTTCTGCCACCCTGTGGCTGCTCTCTGAATTCACCACACGAAATTCCTCCTTGTTAGAATATTTTTCTTAATTGGACACTCCCTTTCTCCACCCCATCACAAAAAGAAATGATGCCTGGCGTCTTAGAAATGCTAATCTCTGCATAATAAACACCAGCTCTGCCCACCGCCCAGGGAGGGGTAGAAGGACAAGAGAGAAAGAACGACTTGTTTTTTTTTTTCTTCTGTTAGCGTCACCGACACTGTCTGCTACACTCGGCGCCTGCGTTGGGGCTGGGCGCCTTTGAGGGCGCATGTTTGACTATTGGCGGATGTTGTCTCAAAGGCATTACTGAGCATGCGTATAACAAGCCGCGGTCCCTGTTTAGGTGACTTTAACAGCTAATAAGTCCGAGGCGGAAGTGTTTTTCTGGACTGTTCTCCTAAAGATCTTTTCAACATCCCGCAGAAAATCTGGTTGAGTAAGGTCGAGGGTCTAGCACCTGGGGTCTCGAGCCGAATGGTGGGGAGTTCTAAGGGATGAATGAAGGGAGGTTCGTGAGTGTCATTGATGTGAGCGACTGGGATGTGGAATGATGGGGTCTTGAAACAACAGTGAATCAGGGTCTATGGACTTAATAGGGGACAAAGTTATGAGGCTAGTTAGGTAAATCTTATTAAACTTTGGCTTTTACACATTTTACAGCACAGCTATATCCCTTCTTTAGACGCGCCCCCACGTCTCCATCCGCCAGTGTGGGAATTGCAGGGAAGGATGCTGGATCAGCATTTAAAGACTTCCTTGTAGTCTGAGCTAGTAGGCCCCAGTGAGGTGAGGGAGAAGAATAAAAGCATCTATAAAACCTTAGCAGGCTTTGACTAGTTTGAGGCCTGAGAGGGATTGATAGGGACTAAAATTTTTGAATTGAGGTACCATTTGGATAATAGGTAATTTTTAGTGTCTAATAAAGTAACATTTGAGTTATAAATTAATTGGAAAATAGAGGGGACTATGTCTTACTTAATAGTTAACATTTTTGTACACTTAAGATGTATTCTCGCGATTTTATAAGCCTTTTTCATTTAGAAAATTAATTCATCTTAAAATATTTTTTATAAAATTTTCTAAACTTTAACTTGAGCTTTGTATATCACAAAACATGTAGGTAATAAGCATACAGTTCCACACATTATTTTAGCAACTGTGTAGCATTTCATTCTGAATTTCTACTTATTATGATATTGTAAGTTATATAGATAGGATTTCTTATGTTTGGCATTAATAAATTCAGTTCTATGTGTCTCGGTGGTATAGTACTGACTTAGCATGCACAAGGGCCTAGTACTAGGTTCTGTCCTCAGTACTACAAGGAAACACACATACACACACACACACACACACACACACATACCTTTCTGTGCATATGACATAATGAAAATATACAGGTTATTATTAAAACTTATAATTACTGGACATGCTGATGCACCCCTTTAATTCTAGCATTCGGGATGCAGAGGCAGGCAGATCTCTAAGTTCAAGGCCAGTGCCAGGGCTATGTAAAGAGACCCTATCATTTGAAAAAACAACTTATAATTGCCCATACTCTTCCAGAGAGTGAAGGGATTTCTGGGCAAATGATTATAAGTGCTATAAATCTAATTGTCTACTCTTATATTCTACTATGCTCATTCCAGCTCAACTTTCATATATCTGGTTTCCCAAGAAAAGCAGAAAATGGCCAAATTCCAGGTAAGTATGTTGTTTATCTGTTTTTATAATTTTTCATAGGCGTGATTAGTTATATATGAATCAATACCACAAAATGGGAAACTATAAATTACTGGGATCAGAGAAAATGAAAAATAGCCAATTAAGGACAAGTTAGATTGTTGATGCATTGAGTATTTAAAGGTAACAGATACAGATGCTTCTTAACTTATAATGATTTTATGTCCTGGAGTTATGTCAACTCAAAATTGAACATTTATCTAATACCCTTATCCCACTAAACATTATGGCAACATGGCATGCAGTGGTAATAATAGGTTGTTTCCTAGTGATCTCATTGCTTACTGGGAGCTGTTGCTCAATGCTGCTGCCTCACATCTCATGAGAGAGTAGAGTATTGCTTATCTTTAACTCCAAGTACAGTTTCTGTTTAATGCATACTATTTTTCACCATTGTAAAGTTTTTTAAAAAGTTATTTCTTTTGTTAAGATTAACTGTGAGTTTCCAATCTATCTTTGAGCTTTCTGATGTTATATGGAATTGTAACCTGTACCTTTACTTGTTTTATTCATTAGGGTAGAGCATACCAAGACCTCAACCAAAGTTTTTTTGGAATTGCATTTTGAGGCATTTCTTTGCAGTATTTTCATGTGGAATTGTCTTCAATAATAGACTGGTAATAAATGTGTCCCTGGTTTCCTGCAGTTATTTCCCACAACATTCCCTAAAGAGAATGAAGACAGAGTAGTTTAGAAATGAAATCTCTTAGGAAAGTTGCTTCTCTTTCAAATGATTTTCCTGAAATAACTTCCTTAGTGGGATTTTCAATTCTCTTGTATCCAGAAGACAAATTCCTTAAGATATTTACAGCCTACCATCTTTTTTTCAATGTTCAGGTTTTTTTTTAATTACAGTGAAATTTTACTCCTGTACAAGTTCATAAATGCTAACAAATGTAGATTGGTATAGCTAACTGATCAGTCAGATGGAGGGTATTTTATATGCCCCAAAAGCTATCTGATACTGTTCTCTTATAGTTATATCATCTCCTATCTGGTAAACTCAGGAAAGTATAGATCTATTCTGTGCCGTTTTGTTTTCTCAAGTGTGTCATATAAAGTGGGGACATGTATTTATTATCTTATTTTGAAATTACATATTTGCTTTTAAGATCATTGATTTACATACAGTTTGAAGAATATGAACATACTGTTCAAGGATAATGCAGAGAGGGCCTCTATACCCATTCATTACATCTTTTGGAACTATAGTACAATATCACAGACAGGATATTGACATTGACATGATCAGGCCCAAAATATTGCATCTCCTTAAGACTCTTTCAAGGCCACATTCACTACTCCTAATGGACCCAGACCTGAACTGTTTGAAACTCCTATCTGATCTCTATTTCAGGACTTTCATTATTTCATGAATATGATGTAAATGAGATCATCTGGTAACAAAAACTCAGGCTACACAAAGTCCTGACTGACCTCTCACTCCAAACCAGTTATCTTCTAGGCAGGATGGCATATAACTGTGATCATAGCATTTAGAAGGCTGAGACGAGAGGATCATGAGTTCTGGGCTACTCTGAGCTACATAGCAGGATTCTGTCTCCAAAATACAAATACTGAGGATGTAGCCCAATGGTAGAATACCTACCTATAATGGCCAAGACCCTGGGCTCAGTTTTCAACACTACAAAAAATTATTGGTGGTTATCTATCTCTGTTCTGGTTTTTTAAAAAGAATATTGAGCATAGTTGTATATATTTACTGGATACTGTTCTGGCTAGTGTGTTTTTTTTTAACTTGATACAAACTAGAGTCATTTAGGAAGAAGGCGGCTTAATTGAGGGTGTCTCCATCTGATTGGCCTTATGGGGCATTTTCTTGATTAATGACTGATGTGTGAATTTCCAGCCCACTAGGGATGGTGCCACTCCTAGGTAGATGGTCCTGGGTTATATGAGAAAGCAAGGTGTTAGGAAACAGATACAAAATGATGATATTTATATATTGTGAAATGCTCACATCAAACCTAACACATCTATCACCTCAAATATTTTTCATTTAACTCTGTCTAACAGAACATATTCTATAATTTGACCAATATCTCATCTCCCAATCTTCCCCAGCCTCTAGTATTTACCACTCTACTTTCTGCTAGTATTGAGTTTGATCGTTTTAGATTCTACATGTAAGTGATAATATATAGTCTTCTTCTGTCTGTTTGTTTTATTTCATTTAGCATAACACCCTCCAGGTTCATCCACATTGTAATAATGACATAATTTCCTGACTTTTTTTGAGACAGGGTCTTACTGTGTAACGTTGTCTAGTCTGTAATTCCCTATGTAGACCAGGCTATCCTGAAACTCACAGAGAACTGCCTGCCTTTGCCAAAGCATTGTGATTAAAGGCATGTGCCCTATTTTGGTATTGTGACTAGTGCTGCCATAAACTTGGGAATGTAGATGTCTCCTAAACATAATTAAATATTTTGTCTACACATACAAGTCAAATTACTGGATTGCATGAAAATTCTATTTTCAGGGTTTATTTTTAGAAATCTTTACATTAATTTCTATAATGGCTGTACTAAGTTTCATTCCTACTGACCATGGACAACAGCTATCTTTCCTTTATATCCTAGGTAACCCTTGTAATATTTTTGATAATAGATGTTCTGTTAATTCATGGTTTTAATTTATATTTCTGTAATGATGAGTGATATTGAACATTTTTCTCATTATCTGTTGGCCATTTGTGTGTCTTGTTTTTGTCTTTTTTTTAGACAGTATCCCAGGCTGTCATTTAACTGGCCTCCCAAGTGGTGGTTTATAGGTGTGTGTCACCATGCTTGCCTGTGTCTTTTATCATAGAAATATATGTTCAGATTACTTGCTCATTTTCAAGTGGAGTTGTTTACTTGCTATTGGGTTGAGTTCCTAATATTTTTTGGTTATTAATACCTTATCAGAAATAATTGCTTTTAAATAATTTAAATATAGTTTTAACTATTTTTTTCCAATCCACAGGATTGCCTCTTCACTCGGTTAACTATTTCTTTCCTAATGCAGAAGTTTTTAATTTAATCCTACATACCTATCATTTTTGTTGTTGAGCCTTAGGGATTAAATCCCAAATCAATTATTTCCCAGACAGATGTTGTGTAGGTTTACACCTTTGTTTCTTAATTTTTAAAAAAATTTTTAAGGTCTTAATATGTAACCCAGTGTGGTAGTTTGAATGAAAATAGTCCCATAGGCTGCAAAAGAAATCAGAGAAACATCACCCTTCACAATAGCCACAAATAACATAAAATATCTTGGGGTAACTCTAACCAAACAAGTGGAAGACCTATATGACAAGAACTTTAAATCTATGTAGAAGTAAATTGAAGAAGACACAGAAAATAGAAAGCTCTCCTATGCACTTGGGTATGTAGAATTAACATAGTAAAAATGGTATCTTACCAAAAGCAATCTACAGATTCAATGCAACGCCCATCAAAATCCCAGGAAAATTCTTCACAGACCTCAAAAGAATGGTACTCAACTTCATATGAAAAAAAAAAACCCAGGATAGCCAAAACAATCCTGTGTAATAATGGAACTTCTGGAAGCATCACCATCCCTGACTTCAAATTCTACTACAGAGCTACAGTACTGAAAACAGCCTGGTATTGGCACAAAAACAGACAGGAGGACCAATGGAACCAAATCAATGACCCAGATATCAATCCACACACCTACAAACACCTGTTTTGACAAAGAAGCAAAAAATATCAAATGGAAAAAAGAAAGCATATTCAACAAATGGTACTGGCATTACTGGATGTCAACATGTAGAAGAATGAAAATAGACCCATATCTATCACCATGCACAAAGCTCAAGCCCAAATGGATCAAAGACCTCAATGTAAAACTAACCACATTGAACCTCTTAGAAGAAAAAGTGGGAAGTGCACTTGAATGCATTAGCACAAGAGACCACTTCCTAAATATAACCCCAGTAGCACAGACACTGAGAGAAACATTAATAAATGAGACCTTCCTGAACTGAAAAGCTTCTGTAAAGCAAAGGACAATGGTCAGCAAGACAAAGCAGCAGCCTACAGAATGGGAAAAGATCTTCACTAATCCCACATCTGACAGAGGGCTGATCTCAAAAGAACAAATATGCAGGAAAAAAAAATGGTTAAAGACCTAAACAGAGAACTCTCAACAGATTATTCTAAATGGCTGAAAGACACTTAAGGAAAATAAATGCTCAACATCTTTAGCCATCAGAGAAATGCAAATCAAAACAACTCTAAGATTCCATCTTCTAGCCGTATAAGATGGCCTAGATCAAAAATACTGATGACAACTTGTACTGGAGAGGATATGGGGTAAAGGAAGCACTCCTCCATTGCTGGTGGGAGTGCCAACTGGTATAGCGGCTTTGGCTATCAGTATGGCAGATTTCTCAGAAAATTAGGATAATACCCTACCTCAAGATCCAGCAATGCTACTTTTTGGTATATACCCAAGGATGCTCATCATACTACAAGGACATGTGCTCAGCTATGTTCATAGCAGCATTGTTTGTTATAAGCCAAAACCTGGCAACAACCTAGATACCCCTCGACTGAAGAATGGATAAGGAAAGTGTGGTACATTTACACAATGGAGTAACTACACACAACAAAAAAAAAAAACAATGACATCTTGAAATTTGCAAGCAATGGATGATCTAGAATACATAATATTGAGTGAGACCTCCAAATGTTAAGTATTTTTTCTTAAACGACAAACCTCTCTGCCACGCAAGAATCCCAATCAGACAAAATTAGATAGATAGCCCATGTTAAATGGCTGCCAGCGCTCCCAGGTGGCCCATACTGGGAAAAGGAAAAGAGGGAAGAGGAGAGGCCAGAGTTTTATTCTCGGGGGGGGGGGGGCAGTTTAAAATAGCCTGTGGGAGTGGTCTTGACCTTCCCTGGGGAGAGGTTACCATTTGGCAGACTTTCTTGACCCTCCCTGGGGGAGGGGTACACCATTTGGCAGGCTTTCTCAGAGGTGGAGTTTGGACTGAGACATACTCCCAGGGGATGGAGCTTGGGAGTGGAATTTTCTGCCCAGCATTTCAAAAATGGATGCCAGGGGGCTGAGTTGAAGCCCATGACTAAATAGTGACCAGACCCAGAAAGACAAATATAATATGTACTCACTATATGTGACTTTTAGACATAAAGCAAAGAAAACCAGCCTGCAAAATCACAATCCCACGAGAACCTAGACCATAATGAGGACCCCAAGAGAGACATACATAGATCTAATCTAACTTGGGAAGTAGAAAAGACAGATCTCTTGAGTAAATTGGGAGTATGGGGGACCTTGGGAAGGGTAGAAGGGGAGTGGAGAGGAAGGGAGGGAAGTGGAGAAAAATATATAGCTCAATAAAAACCAATTTTAAAAAAATAAAAATGACATAGATCAGAAAAAAAAGAGAAGAAAATGGCCCCAGTAGGGCTCATAGGGACTGGTACTATGTGGAGTTGTGGCCTTCTCTGAGTAGTGTGGATCTTCTTGAGGAATGTGTCACTTGTGGATGAGCTTTGAGATCTCAGAAAATCCAAGCCAGGCCTAGTGTGTATCAGTCATTTCCTGCTGCTTGAAGATCCAAATGTAGAACTTTTCAGCTCCTCTCCAGCATCATGTCTGCCTACACACCACACCATGCTTCCTGTTGTACTATAATGGCTAAACCTCTGGACTGCAAACAAGTACCAGTTAAATATTTTCCTTTCTAAGAGTTGCCATGGCCACTGTGTCTTTTCACAGCAATAGAGACCCTAGTTAAAAACCCCAGGTCAACCTGAAAACCGACTGTAATTGCCCTGTCTGGCCAGAAACTCTTGATCCTCCTGTCTTTCAGCATTTGGGTGTTATGATGAATGGACATGGATCACCATGGCTAGTTCCTGGTTTCTTCTAAGAAAGAGTTTTTTCTGCTATTTTGTTCTGTTGATTTATGTGTCTGTCTTCATCAGTACTACAGTGCCTTCATTAATGAAGCTTTATAGCAAATCTTAAATTAGGTAATGTCTCTAACTTTATTACCGCTTGCCAAATCATTTGGCCGTGTGTGTTCTTTGCCTTTTGTTTTTCTGCATAGATTTTAGGATAATCTTGGCTTATATGTTATTAAATATCTTGCCTAGGATTATTATAGGAATTAGTAACATTGAAAGTAATTATAGGGAGGATTAACATCCACGAATACAGTATAGTTCTCCTCCATTTATTTAGATCTGTAATTATCTCATTGATGTTTGTTTCATCATTCAGATCCTATGCATGTATTTTGTTCTGCTTAGGCTACCAGGAGAAGGTACCACAGTTGATAAAGGTACAGTTCTGTCATAAGTCCACTAAAAGTGATTTAAGTAAATACCATCATTTGGGTGGCTTAAACAATATAAACTTATCTTCTCCACAACTCTAGAGAATAGAAGTACAAGATCAGTGTGCCATAGGGCTGGTTTTTGAGTGCCTGTCTTCCCTGACTTGCTGTGACTGGCCTTTTTGCTATTCCTTACATGGTCTTTCTTGTGTCACACCATAGGGAAAATGAGTGCAGAGGCTTCATTTGCTGTCCTTCCACTATGGGCTCACTCCTATCAGGTGAGGGGAACCCACAATTATGACTTCATTTACCCTGCTTATCTCCTTAATCCTCCTCTGAGCCCTATCAAGTTTCAGTCCATAATGATGTATCTTTAAATAGTTTTATTAGCACATATACATTGTAGCGAATTTATGATCTTTCCATACATGTATATGATGTTTTGATCATTTTCACACTTTCCATCTTTAGTTCCCTTCTACACGATGTTCTTGACTTTGTCTCAGAGAGTCCCCCTACTTTGATGTCTTTTTTTTTGGTCACCCAGTGAGTTCATTGGGTTAGTTACAAAGAGCATAGGTGAGAGGTTATTTTACCTGGAGCATAATGAACTCCTTACCAGTAGCTACACCACTGAAGAAAATGCCTCTCCTCTCCCTTAGCAGCCATTACCTGCCTATTTATCCTTAGAAAAGGAATAGATCTCATTAGCCCCTCCCCCTAGAAAACATTTAAAGATTCTCAGAATAAACATGATTTATCAGCAAATGCAGAAAAAAGCTTTAAAAACTTCAAAAGTGAGTCAGGATGTTTAAAAAAAATCCTCAAAATAGAGAAAGAAGAAATTTTCTGGGCTTGATTTAAAGAGATACTTAAAACTTCTAGAGAAAACATCAAATTGATGATACAAAAAGCCTAGACTCAAACACAAGGCAGCATCTTTGCTTTCCCCATTGCTACTAAACAGCTGAGAAAAGTGAGCCAGTGTAAGTAATTATTTTCAGATTAAGACTACTGGCAACATATTTTCCTTTATTTAAATATCTTTATTTCACTTTTATTTCCTAAAGGAAATTTCTATATAACATATAGATTTTTCAGTTACCAACATTTCTTATATTTATTTATGTTTTATGTGTACATACATTGTGCTTGTGGAGTCAAGAACACAACTTACAAAATTCAATTCTCTCCTTCAACCATGTAGTTTTAGGGATTGACTCAGGCTGTCAGGCCCCAGAGGGAGGCAAGCTTGCTTACCTGCTGAGCTATCTCACTTTACTAAACTATCCTTCTTTTTGTAGCTCCAACATGTTGTTCTACTTCCCTTGCACTCTGTGACTTTTAATAAGAAATATCACAGTCATTTGTGCATAGGAGGTCCTACTGTATTGCGTTGGCTTTCATTGGTTGAATAAAGAAACTGCCTTGGCCTTTTGATAGGGAAGCTCTTAGGTGGGCGGAGAAGACAGAACAGAATTCTTGAGAAGAAGGGCAGTGTGGCAGACACCATGATTCTCCTGTCCGAGATGGACGCTGGTTAGACTCATGCTGCCAGTAAGCCACAGTCAAGTGGCGATACACATTAATGGAAATGGGTTAATCAAGATGTGAAAGTTAGCCAAAAAGAGGGCTAGAGCTAATAGGCCAGGCAGTGTTTAAATGAATATATTTCTGTGGTTGTCTTCAGGGGTTAAGCTAGAGCCGGGTGGGGCGGGACACAGTCCTTTCCCTTTCTACTACAACATTTGAATAGTATTCCCCTGTATGTATTATTTTTCCTTTGTCTTTAGTTTTCAGCAGTTTTATGATAATGTTTCTGGGTATGGAATCCTTTGTTTTTTATTCTGTTTCAGATTTGCTCTAACTACCTCCTGAACATACAGACCCCTGTCTTTGTCAAATTGAGGCACAATGAAGAATTATTTCTTCAAATACTTTCTGATTACCCTCTTTTCTTCTGAACTGATGATCTGGAACTGGTATTATCTTTCATGATCCAGAGGTGCTGTTCTTTTCCCTTGCCCACCCTAATGCTTCCTCCCGCCATTTTCAGATTGGACAATTTCTGTTTGCCTGGAAGCTTGTTACCCTTCTCTTTTCTATTATTGCCATTGTGGCTATTGTGACCTTCCAATGGTAACTTCCTTTAGTTATTGTCCTTTTCTATTTTAAAAGGTCCATTTTGTTCTTCATTAGATCTTTTGTTTCTTTGCTGAGACCCTGCGCTTTTATCCTTCTTAGATGTTTTTATTCTTTGTCCTCTCATATGAGTTAAGATTTTCCTGGTTTCTTGTATATATACTATGTAATTTGGGGTTGTTTCCATGAGTTTTATGAAATTCCAGGATTTTTTGTGAATCCTAAGGAGAATGTTGATTTTTTTCTGTTTTTGATAGGCAGTTAACACAATTGAGTTTAGGCTGCAAGTTGTAATCTTCCCTATGTGGTTCAGTTTTCAAACCTTAGCAATTTCATTTGTATCTATTGTGTATGCCCAATATCCTATTCTGTCACGTGGCCATTCCTTCTTAGTTCAGTTCTTAAAATGTTTGTTTTGTTTCGGATAAGCTGCACACATGCACAGCAGATTGAACCCGGAGCTGATACGGTTTTTTTTACGGTTATGTTCCTAAATTCCTTCTACTTGTAATTTCCCACGTAGATTTTAGTCCACCTACAACCTCTCTTTACTATTCTCTATGGAACAAGAAGAGCTCTCTGGCACTGGAGTGTTCCCAGGGAGGGAGTTTCTCCCCTCTTTTAAAATCATCACATTTAGTAGGAGTGAAGGGAGGAACACATGTGCCATGGCACTTATATAAAGGTCAGAGGACAACTTGTGGGAATCTCTGCTTTTCTTAAATCATGTGAGTTCTGGGCTTGAATTCAAGTTGTCAGGCTTGTTGGCAAGTGCCTTTTCCTGCTGGGCCATCTTGCTGGCCCCTTCTCTGGATTTTAGGTGTCTATACCAGATTCCACTGCAGCTGTGTCTGTTTTTTGTAAGTGAAGCTGCTGGGTTTTCTGCTGCTTGATATATGAGAGAAAAAAATGGAGAACAATGAATGGATGAACATTAAATGTTCTCCTCTATTAAAACCAGACAAGATCACTTTTAAAGATCTTTGTCTGTGTCCATATGATCTTCTTGGCTATGCTAACCTTTATCCTGGACCAGAGATACGGGAGAAAGGTGGAAAGTCACAATCTCTTGACCTCTGGCCTTTCCCTTAATCTTCCTGGTATTTTTTTTTACCTTTTTGATTCATCTAACCTGATAGTTCCTGCCTTCTGTCAGTTTCTGCCTGTAATAAGTTGGGAGACACAGGAGATATGCTCACTCTGTCTTCTTTGAAGCACAGATCCATTGTTTTAGTTGCAGTGGGGCTGCCCACTGTCCCCTGGTACATGCTTATGATATTTCAAGTGCATAGATCAACTAGATTGGACCCTCATCATGCATTATCCTCAGCTTTTGTGTTGCTGAACTGCTAGGCAAGATGTGAAAGTGTTGGGAGTATTGGTATGGTCTGTTTCTATCTAATTTTATTGTGAGAGATCTCTGATTCTATGGCATTTTCTCTTTAAAGAGAGATAGAAACCTTTGTTCATTACAAATGCAAGAAAAGAACCCTAGGCAAAAAATTCTAAACTACTCAGGAAAGCAAAAGGGAAGAGAATATCTAAAGTGTGCTTATAATTCACCCTCTAGAGAAGACTTCTCTTCCTGATTTTGACAATGTCGCGAAGGAAGTTTGTTCTTCATATGTAAAACCTTGTTCATTGTTCTTCATCCACCCCTATTTCCTCCCAATTTCCTCCTCTGTATTTGCATCTAATCAGTCATCTTTCTTATCTGTTCACTATGTTCTTTCTGGTGTTATACAACATTCTTATAGCCTTTCTATTTAAATGAATTTTCTTTAGATTTTGTTTTGTTTTTATTGGAGGTCTCATCACGTTTCTAGGGCTGGGTGTTGAAAGTCGTAGGCTAAGTGATTCTCCTATGCTGATCTTCCAAGTTACTAGAATGTAAAGTGTGGTTGTTCTCCCAGACCAAGGCTTTATATATTTTTTTTTAGTTTCAATCATCTCTTAAGTATTTTATTTCCTTCTGTTTTCTGAAGAATAACAGTTTTTAGTTGAAAGTTTGTTTCTTTTAGCATTTGAAAAATATTAGGGGCTAATCCATAACTTCCATCTATGAGAAATCTGTCATATAAATCCTGCCCCCATATAGGTAATGTACTCATATCTCTCTGGTCTCTCTGATTGCTTTCAAAATTTATTCATCTTTACTTTTAAAGAAGTTTAATTTTGACATAGCTTGACATGAAATGTTAAGTCATTATTACTTTGAATATGAATTTAATGTTAGTTTTGTTTTTTGAGAATGGGTCTTACTATGTACTTAAGTTGGCCTTGTATTTATGATACTCCTGCTTTAGTTCTAAGTAGCTTGGGGGATATAGTCATAACTTCCATGCCTGGCTTGCGTTGGAGCATTCTTTTAGCTGCATTGGTTCGGTTTTTGTGGGATATCATTAATATGAATATTGGAAGTTCTGTTAAAATCCCATGAGCCCCTGAAATTCTGTTCCTTTTTAAAAACTTTGTTTTCTATATAATTATTGCAATGCTTAGTATTCTACCAATAAGCTCATCATGTTACGCAAGTACTCTACTACCAAGCTACACTCTCAGGTTTCATTCTAATTTTATTGTTTTCAAGATTAAATAAATTCTGATGATACATACCTTCAGAGTCACTGATTCTACCTTTTATTATTACCAATAAACTAGTGAAGTGTGTGTCTTGTTTAGTTTTGTTTTTGTGAGAATATTGGGAGTAATCCCAGGCCTTGTGCATTATAGGCAAGTTTCCTCCTACCTATTTTTTTATTTTTTATTTTATTTTTTAGTCCTGTAATCTCTGCTTCTCTCATTATAACATCTGTTTC
This sequence comes from Arvicola amphibius, assembly GCF_903992535.2. Classification (NCBI taxonomy): domain Eukaryota; kingdom Metazoa; phylum Chordata; class Mammalia; order Rodentia; family Cricetidae; genus Arvicola; species Arvicola amphibius. The sequence continues at coordinate 34,631,346 of NC_052065.1, read as the reverse complement.
CTTGTTGAGGTTTCCTCTTTTGTTCATTTTGTAAGGAATTTTAATGATTGAACCATTTATTTTCTTAACTGCTTTAAATTTTTGTAGTATTTTAAACTGATGTGTATCCCCCAATATATTTGTTTGTACTAGCATTACAACAGACCCCACAATAGTCCCACAAAGTTGTTTGACCAGACACCAGCCAAAAATTGAGTGCCTAGGCTACCTATACCTCTTCCACACCCTGTTACAAATCTGGGGGTCATTTTAATATTTTCCTCATTGCTGTGTTCACATAACTGAAAGATAAGAAACTCTTGGTTTAGGGTATAGTCCATCTGTAGAGGGAAATTCATAGAGCATGAAGACTGCTCCCACTCACAGATCAGAAAATAGAAGGGGTAATACTGGTGCTCACTTTGTGTGACTTTCTCCTTGTTTCCTTTTTTCAGTCTGGCATCTCAGACCTTGGATGGTGCTGGGCCCACATTCACAGTGGTGCTTTTCTTCTCAGGTTAATCGACTCTGGAATTGCCTTCATGGACATACCCAAAAGTATGTCTCATTAATGAGCTAAGCATTTCAATTAGAGAATCCAAAGTAATAACCATGGAGCTGGAGGGGGGTCCCCACACATCATCCTATACAAGCTCAATCATGTACTTGAATAACTCAGAGACATTAGGAAGGTATGCCATGTCTGTGGGGACAGTTTCTTGATTGCTAATTGATATGGAAGGACCCAGATCATTGTGGATAATGCTATTCTCCTGGGTTATGATTCCTGGCTCCTGGTTGACTTCCTGCCCTGACTTCCTCAATGATGACTGTGATGTATAAGACAAATAAATCCCCTCCTCCCTAAGTTGCTACTGGTCATGGTGTTTATCACAGCAACAGAACAAACTAGAACAGAACAACTAGAACCAAACTAGAACAAGGATACAATTTAGGAAGAACCAAATGAAAGAGAGCTAGAGCCAGGGATATGGAGGGGAAAAGCTTCCTTCTACAGCTTCTGAGTATGCCATCCTCTGAGTACTTCAGTATTGACTAAGCCAGAAGTTCCCTGACTTTCATCCTTAGGGTTGTTACAAGGGTACAGTTGGTTTAAATCACTAGCCACTGATGATCAACCCAGTTTCTCACCCTTCTCTGGAGATCTGGGCCAGTGCTGAAAATCCTTACCTTCAATAATCATGTGTTGGTTTCTGTGGTGACCTTAGACCCCATCCTGAAGTTCTCAAGACACCATGAGTCTTCTCATTACCACTAGTAAATCCTTAGATGGAGGGGCAGGTATAAATACATTTTTCCATTATTAGGCCACAGGGTTTGGTTTTTTTCCCTAAATTTAACTTGAGTTCTTTCTCACAAGAGTGATTGTAATTTTTAGTCCTGTTGTGAGCAAGTACCAGAGGATATGACACTAAATGATAATGATGCATCCTTCATAATGTACTGTTTTACCCTAGTGTGTGGCTTACTGTTCAAGTTTCTGATCTTACGCAGTGTCTCTCACTCAGGAAACTTATTCATACAGGTAGGCACCCAGTGGCTGTTATCTGATCTGTGTAGTGTATTTCCACTAAGATATCCTTAAGAGTGGGAAAAGTTATATTCAAGTGTGCCACTCAGGTGAGACACAAAGAAAATAGTTAAATAAAGCCCCATTCACATAAAAGAAGTGGAACTTAAAAGGCATTATAATACCTCACAGCATCAACAGAAAGGGAGAGCCATCTGGGATAGAACTTGGGTGCCATGCAAAAGAAAGTGAGGATCCTGTAGTTCAAGGTCTTTCTTAGGGTCCATGGCATTGTTTAGTTATGTTTTTGCTCAAAAGGGTTTCAATCTGGAGGTTTAAAGCAAACAGGAAGAAGGTTCCTGGAGTCACATTGTAACTGAGAGGTAGTAACATTGTGACAGCATATCTGATAGATAGGAATTATGTGGGGATCAGTGGGCTGTGTCTAGTAGGTTGTACCTAGCTTTGCCATTTGAAGGGCGGTCACTAAAATCTAAGGTAGGTAAGGTGTAAGTTAGACCCATATTGCTAACCTTGACAAACTCAGAGAAGGTAGAGAACTACAAACTACGTGGAAAGCAACTGAGCCCTGCTTCTTGTGTAAGGAGGTCAAAATGGATACTCAACATAAAATTATAGGAATTTTCTACTCAGAAGAGAAGCCATACTTTCTAGGCTAGGCTTCTCTTATGTCAGATTTATGCCTGCAGGATCTATGCCTAGTCACAATAGGAGATGGGTTCTTGGCAAGCAGGAATGAAGAGTATTTCCTATCTAGGTGCTTGTTCGGTGGGTCTCCCATAATGTCTTACCTGTTTACCAGCAAAGACAGACTTAGTGAAGAACAAAAACACATTCTCTGATGCAGGCTCCCAACTGATCTCCTCTGCTGGTGTTCCCTTCTTCTCTGATGTTGAAACAAGGTCACCTGTTGATCTGGGGAAAGGCTGAGGCACCTACACAGCTTTCTATTAGTAAGTTGTTAGTTTAGAGACACTGTGCCTGTGTGTCTTCTGTAGTGGTTGGGGGTGGGTAGTCATAATGAACTTCGGCACTTTTGTGAAGTCCTTGGATCCCTAACCAGACCATTTTCTACTTTTCCTCCCTTGAGAGTCCTTTTTTTGAGTGCCCATTGTATTATCAGTGTTTATAGTTATACTTAATGTAGTTATTGAGTGACTAGTATGAAGCCATCCTTTGAAATCACACTGGAGAACTACCATTTCCTTCTTTCTTTTTTTTATTAAGAATTTTTAGTACAATTTTTTCTCATTTTACATAACTAATCCCCATTCCTGACTCCCTCCTTCGTCCTGCCCTACTCACCTCCCTACCTGACCCCCATTCATTCCTTAGAAAGGGTAAAGCTTCCCATGGGGAGTCAACAATGTCTGACTCTTTACTTGGAGGCAAGACCAAGCCCCCCTCGCAACCATATCTGGTTGAGCAGGTATCCCTCCACAGAAAATATGCTCCAAGATGCCACTGCCTTTCCACAGACTTTCTATGCCTCACAACTGTCCCCCCATATGCAATGGGCCAATTTGGTCCTATGCAGGTTCCGCCTCTATCAGTCCGAGTCAATGAGCTCTCACTAGCTCAGGTCAGCTGGTTCTGTGGTTATCACCATCATGGTCTTGACCTCTTTGCTCATATTATTGTTCCTCTCTTGTAAAAGGAGTGCAGGCCTTTTGTTCCATCCTGCCCGGCTAGCTTATACCAAAAATAATCACACAGAAACTGTATTAATTAAATTACTGCCTGGCCCATTATCTCTAGCCTCTTATTGGCTAACTCTCACATCTTGATTCATCCCATTTCTATTAATCTGTATGTCACCACGAGGTTGTGGCTTCCCAGAAAAGATTCAGTATGTCTGACCTGGCAGCTCCATAGTAGCTCTCTCTATCTCTCTGACTCTGCTTTCTTCCTCCCAGAATTCAGTTCTGTCTCCCCACCTACCTAAGTTCTGCCATATCACCAGGCCCAAATCAGTTTCTTTATTAACCAATGAAAGCAACACAAATACAGAAGGACCTCCTACACCACTCTTTCTTGTACTGGTCTCTGGAAGCTCGACTTAGTGCTTCATTGTAGATCACTGTATGTGCTTCCATCAGTTACTGGTTGAAGGTTCTATGATGACAATTAAGGTAGTCATCAATCTGATTACAGAGGAAGGCCAGTTTAGGCATTTTCTATACTGTTGCTTAGAGTCTTAGCTGGGGTCATTTTTATGAATTCCTGGGAATTTCCCTAGTGCCATGGTTCTTGATATCCCTCAACTAATCTTGATAACTCCCTCAATCAAGATATCTCTTCCCTTGCTCTCCCTTTCTGTCTTTTCCCCTTCTTGAGCATCCCATTCGCTCATGTCCTTCCCCTTTCTCACCTCCCCCTTCTGTTCCACCCTCCCTCCTCCCCCATACTCCCAGTTTTTTCAGGAGATCTTGTCTGTTTTCTGTTCCCATGGGGACCCATGTATATCTCTCTTGGGGTTCTCCTTGTTACCTAGCTTTCTCTGGGATTGTGGACTACAGACTGGTTATCCTTTGCTTTTCATTTCATATCCATTTATGGTAAGCACATACCATGTTTTCTATCTTGGTCTTGGTTACCTCACTTATGTGGTATTTTCTCGTTGCATCCATTTCCATGCAAATTTCAAAATATTTTTTTACTGCTAAGTATTATTCCATTTTGTAAATGTACCACATTTTCTTTTTTTTTCATTCTCATGGTTTATTTTTTTTTATATTTAAAAATTTCCATCTCCTTCCCTCCTCCTCCCCCTCCCTCCACTCCTCCTCCCCCTTCCCGCCCCTCCTTCTCCCCCTTCCCTCCCCTTCCCTCCACCCATACCTCCCCTCCCTCCCTCTCAAGGCCAAGGAGCCATCAGGGTTCCCCACTCTATGCTAAGTCCAAGGTCCTCCCAACTCCCCCCCAGGTCCAGGAAGGTGATCGACCAAGCTGAGAAGGCTCCCACAGAGCCCGTCCATGCAGAAGAATCAGAGCCCAGCGCCAATGTCCTTTGCTTCTCAGTCAGCCCCCACTGTTGGCCACATTCAGAGAGACGGGTTTGGTCTCATGATCCATCAGTCCCATTCCAACTGGAGTTGGTGATCTCCCTTTAGTTCTGTCCCACCGTCTCCATGAGTGAACGCACCCTTCACGTTCCTGACTTTCTCCATCATGTTCTCGCTCCTTCTGCTCCTCATCAGGACCTTGGGAGCTCAGTCCAGTGCTCCAATGTGGGGCTCAGGAGGTTCCCTCACGGTCCTGACTTTCTTTCTCATGTTCTCTCTCCTTCTGCTCCTCATCAGGACCTTGGGAGCTCAGTCCGCTGCTCCAAGGTGGGGCTCTGTCATTTTCTTCATCTATCGTCAGGTGGAGGTTCTATGGTGATATGCAAGAAATCCATCAGTATGGCTATAGGAACTGGCCTTTTCAGGCTCCCTCTCCTCAGCTGCCCAAGGAACTAACTGGGGGCGTCTCCCTGGAAACCTGGGAACCCCTCTAGGGTCAAGTCTCTTGACACCCTCAGGTAGCTCCTTAAATTAAGATATATGCTTCCCTGCTCTCATATCCACCCTTCCTATATCCCAAGCACCCATTCCTCCGAGCTCCCCCCGCTTCTCCCCTTCACACTTTTCTCTCCCCATCTTCCCTTGGCCCAGTCTTGCCCAACCCTCAAGTTCCCAATTTTGCCTGGCGATCGTGTCTACTTCCAATATCCAGGAGGATTACTATATCTTTTTTGGGAGTTCACCTTCTTATTATCTTCTCAAGGATCCCAAATTTATAGGCTCGATGTCCTTTAATTATGGCTAGAAACCGATTATGAGTGAGTACATCCCATGTTCATCTTTTTGGGTCTGGGTTACCTCACTCAGAATAGTGTTTTCTATTTCCATCCATTTGCCTGCAAAATTCAAGATGTCATTGTTTTTTACCGCTGAGTAGTATTCTAGCATGTATATATTCCACAGTTTCTTCATCCATTCTTCCACTGAAGGGCATCTAGGTTGTTCCAGGATCTGGCTATTACAAATAATGCTGCTATGAACATAGATGAGCATATGCTTTTGTTGTATGATTGGGCATCTCTTGGGTAGATTCCCAATGGTGGAATTGCTGGGTCCTGGGGTAGGTTGATCCCGAATTTCCTGAGAAACCGCCACACTGCTTTCCAAAGTGGTTGCACAAGTTTGCATTCCCACCAGCAATGGATGAGTGTACCCCTTACCCCACAACCTCTCCAGCAAAGGTTATTATTGGTGTTTTGGATTCTAGCCAATCTGACAGGTGTAAGATGATATCTCAAAGTTGTTTTGATTTGCATTTCCCTGATAGCTAGGGAGGTTGAGCATGACCTTAAGTGTCTTTTGGCCATTCGAACTTCTTCTGTTGAGAATTCTCTGTTCAGTTCAGCACCCCATTTTTTAATTGGGTTAATTGGCATTTTACCGTCTAGTCTCTTGAGTTCCTTATATATTTTAGAGATCAGACCTTTGTCAGTTGCAGGGTTGATGAAGATCTTTTCCACGTCAGTAGGCTGCCTTTGTGTCTTAGTGACAATGTCCTTTGCTTTACAGAAGCTGCTCAACTTCAGGAGGTCCCATTTATTCAATGTTGCCCTTAAAGTCTGTGCAGCTGGGGTTATGCGTAGGAAATGGTTCCCTGTGCCCATTTGTTGTAGAGTACTTCCCACTTTCTCCTCTATCAAGCTCAATGTGTTCAAATTAATATTGAGGTCTTTAATCCATTTGGACTTGAGTTTTGTGCATGGTGATAGATATGGATCTACTTTCATTCTTCTACAGGTTGACATCCAGTTATGCCAGCACCACTTGTTGAAGATGCCCTCTTTCTTCCATTGTGTACTTTTGGCTCCTTTATCAAAAATCAGGTGTTCATAGGTTTGTGGTTTAAGATCCGGGTCTTCTATCCGATTCCATTGGTCAACCTCTCTGTTTTTATGCCAATACCAAGCCGTTTTCAATACTGTAGCTTTGTAATAGAGTTTGAAGTCAGGGATGGTAATGCCTCCAGAAGAACCTTTATTGTATAAGATTTTTTTGGCTATCCTGGGTTTCTTGTTTTTCCATATAAAGTTGATTATTGTCCTCTCAATCTCTGTGAAGAATTTTAATGGGACCTTGATTGGGATTGCATTGAATCTATAGATTGCTTTTGGTAGAATTGCCATTTTTACTATGTTGATCCTCCCAATCCACGAGCAGGGGAGATCCTTCCATTTTCTGGTATCCTCTTCAATTTCTTTCTTCAAAGACTTAAAGTTCTTGTCAAATAAATCCTTCACTTCCTTGGTTAGAGATACTCCCAGATATCTTATGCTATTTGTGGCTATTGTGAAAGGTGATACTTCTCTGATTTCCCTCTCTGCTTCCTTATCCTTTGTGTATAGGAGGGCGACTGATTTTTTGGAGTTGATCTTGTAACCTGCCACGTTACTGAAGGAGTTTATCAGCTGTAGGAGTTCTTTGGTGGAGTTTTTGGGGTCGCTTATGTATACTATCATATCATCTGCAAATAATGAAAGTTTAACTTCTTCCTTTCCAAATTGAATCCCCTTGATTCCCTTATGTTGTCTTATTCCTATTGCTAGAACTTCAAGCACTATATTGAAGAGATAAGGAGAGAGTGGACAGCCTTGTCATGTTCCTGAATTTAGTGGGATAGCCTTGAGTTTCTCTCCGTTTAATTTGATGTTAGCTGTCGGCTTGCTGTAAATAGCTTTTATTATATTTAGGAATGACTCTTGTATCCCTAATCTCTCCAAGACCTTTATCATGAAAGGGTGCTGAATTTTGTCAAATGCTTTTTCAGCATCTAATGAGATGACCATATGGTTTTTTTCCTTCAGTTTGTTTATATGATGGATTACATTGATAGATTTTCGTATGTTGAACCAGCCCTGCATCTCTGGGATGAAGCCTACTTGATCGTAATGGATAATTTTTCTAATGTGTTGTTGGATTCGGTTTGCCAGTATTTTATTGAGAATTTTTGCGTCAATGTTCATGAGGGAGATTGGCCTGTAATTCTCTTTCTTGGTTGAGTCTTTGTGTGGTTTAGGTATCAGGGTAACTGTAGCTTCATAGAAGGAATTTGGCAGTGACTCTTGTGTTTCTATATTATGAAATATCTTAAGGAGTATAGGTATTAGGTCTTCTTGGAAGTTCTGGTAGAATTCTGCATTGAAACCATCTGGTCCTGGGCTCTTTTTGGTAGGGAGGTTTCTGATAACAGTTTCTAATTCTTCGTGACTAACAGGACGATTTAGAGCATTTACCTGGTCCTGGTTTAACTTTGGTATATGGTATTTATCTAGAAAACTGTCCATTTCTTTTACATTTTCCAATTTTGTGGCATACAGGCTTTTGTAGTAAGATCTAATGATTCTCTGAATTTCCTCTGTACCTGTGGTTATGTCCCCTTTTCATTTCTGATCTTAATAATTTGCGTGTTCTCCCTCTGCCGTTTGATTAGTTTGGCTAAGGGTTTGTCAATCTTGTTGATTTTCTCCAAGAACCAGCTTCTTGTTTCATTGATTTTTTGGATTGTTTTCTGTGTTTCTATTTTGTTGATTTCTGCCCTCAGTTTGATTATTTCCAGTCTTCTACTTCTCCTAGGTGAGTCTGCTTCTTTCTTTTCCAGAGCTTTCAGGTGTGCTGTTAAGTCACCAATGAGTGCTTTCTCCGTTTTCTTTGAGTGGGCACTTAGTGCTATGAACTTTCCTCTTAGCACTGCTTTCATTGTGTCCCATAGGTTTGAGTATGTTGTGTCTTTGTTTTCATTAAATTCAAGAAAGACTTTAATTTCTTTCTTTATTTCTTCCTTGACCCAGGTGTGGGTCAGTAGTTGACTGTTCAGTTTCCATGAGTTTGTGGGCTTTCTGGGGGTAGCATTGTTGTTGAATTCTAATTTTAATCCATGGTGATCCGATAAGACACAGGTGGTTACTAATATTTTTTTGTAACTATGGAAGTTTGCTTTGTTATCAAGTATATGGTCAATTTTCGAAAAGGTTCCATGAGTCGCAGAGAAGAAGGTATATTCTTTCCTATTTGGGTGGAATGTTCTATAGATGTCTGTTAAGTCCATTTGGTTCATTACCTCCATTAAGTCTTTCAATTCTGTTAGGTTTCTGTCTGATTGACCTGTCCCTTGGTGAGAGAGGAGTGTTGAAGTCTCCAACTATTAGTGTGTGTGGTTTGATGGCTGCCTTGAGTTCTAGAACTGTTTCTTTTACATAAGTGGGAGCTTTTATATTAGGGGCATAGATATTCAGGATTGAGACTTCATTCTGATGGATTTTTCCTGTTATGAGTATAAAGTGTCCCTTTCCATCTCTTCTGATTGATTTTAGTTTGAAGTCAACTTTGTTGGAAATTAGTATTGCCACACCCGCTTGTTTCTTAGGGCCATTTGCTTGATAAACCTTTTCCCAACCCTTTACTCTGAGTAGGTGTCTGTCTTTGTGGTTGAGGTGTGTTTCTTGTAAACAGCAAAATGTTGGATTCTGTTTTCGTATCCAGTCTCTTAGCCTGTGCCTTTTTATAGGTGAATTGAGTCCATTGATATTAAGTGATATTAATGACCAGTGGTTGTTAACTTCAGTCATTTTAGTAGTAGAGTTTGTGTGTTTCCCTTCTTCTAGTTGTGCTGGTGAAGGGTCGCTAGATGCCTGAGTTATTGTGGGCGTTGTTGGACTCCTTGGTTTGTGATTTTCCTTCTATTACTTTCTGCAAGGCTGGATTTGTGGCTGCGTATTGTTTAAATCTGTTTTTGTCCTGGAATATCTTGTTTTCTCCATCAATGGTGAATGCAAGCTTTGCTGTGTATACTAGTCTAGGCTTGCATCCATGTTCCCTTAGTGTCTGTAGCACATCTATCCAAGCTTTTCTGGCTTTCATGGTTTCCATTGAGAAATCAGGTGTAATTCTGATAGGTTTCCCTTTAAATGTTACTTGACCTTTTTCCTTTGCAGCTCTTAATATCTGTTCTTTATTATGTATGTTTTGTGTTTTGATTATTATATGGCGTTGGGATGCTTTCTTTTGATCCCGTCTATTTGGTGTTCTGTAGGCTTCTTGTACCTTCATAGGAACATCCTTCTTTAGGTTGGGGAAGTTTTCTTCTATAATTTTGTTGAATATGTTTTCTGGGCCTTTGAGTTGTAATTCTTCTCCTTCTTCTACCCCAATTATTCTTAGGTTTGGTCTTTTCATGGTGTCCCAGATTTCCTGAATGTTTTGTGTTAAGAATTTGTTAGATTTGTTTAGTTCTTTAATCTGTGAGTTTATTTCCTCTATAGTATCTTCAGAGTCCGAGATTCTTTCTTCCATCTCTTGTATTCGGTTGGAAATACTTGTCTCTGAAGTTTCTGTTCGTTTACTCAGAGTTTCCATTTCCAGTCGTCCCTCAGATTGTGTTTTCTTCAATACCTCCATTTCATTTTTCAGGTCTTGTACTGTTTCCCTTACCTGTTTGATTGCTTTTTCTTGTTTTTCTTGGGTATCTTTGAGAGATTTATTTATTTCGTCTACCTTTTTGTTTGTCAACTCCATTTCTTTATGGCAGTTTTTTACCTCCTGTTTAAGGTCCTCTATTATTTTCATAAAGTACTGTTTAAGGTCGGTTTCTTCTATATCTTCTGGGGTAGGGTGTTCAATTCTTGTTGTTTCAGGATGTCTGGCTTGTGGTGATGTCATGTTGCCTTTCATGTTGTTGGAGGAGCTCATGCATTGGCGCCTGCCCATCTCTTCCTTCAAAAGGAGCCCGGAGGCGTTTGGTGTCCTAGACCAATCTTTGCTGTGACTGAAACTGGTTGGATCTCCCCTGTGTCAGAGGAGGACCTATTCCTTGCGTCACAATCTGAAGAAGCCCGCACTCCCTTGCAGGAATCCTCAGACCTGCCTGGGGGCCAGAGTCTGATTCCTCTGGGTGGATGGCCTTAGAACAGGAGCAGGACACCAGTTCAGGTGGAACTGAACTGGTGGAATACCACACAGTGAACCTGGCAGCACAATCTGAAGGAGCCCGCACCCCTCCGCAGGAATCCTCAGACCTGCCTGGAGGCCAGAGTCTGACCCCTTTGGGTGGATGGCCTTAGAACTGGAGCAGGACACCTGAGAACACTAGGGAAAGCTTGGGAGACACAGGGATGGGAGAAACAGACACAAGCCTGCAGAGGGACGTGGGGGTAGGGGGTCTGTGCTCTCTTCCAGGGCAGGTTGCCCCAGGGTCCGCATTCACTCACCAGTTCAGATGGAATGTCAGTGCACAGGATCAGGGATTCCAGGCAGCCCAGGGTCGCAGCCCAGACAAAAGGGCCAAGGTAGGGGCAGGGCGGGATGGAATACCACACAGCGAACCTGGCAGCACAATCTGAAGGAGCCCGCACCCCTCCGCAGGAATCCTCAGACCTGCCTGGAGGCCAGAGTCTGACCCCTTTGGGTGGATGGCCTTAGAACAGGAGCAAGACACCTGAGAACACTAGGGAAACCTTGGGAGACACAGGGACGGGAGAAACAGACACAGGCCTGCAGAGGGAAGTGGGGGTAGGGGGTCTGTGCTCTCTTCCAGGGCAGGTTGCCCCAGGGTCCGCATTCACTCACCAGTTCAGATGGAATGTCAGTGCACAGGATCAGGGATTCCAGGCAGCCCAGGTTCGCAGCCCAGAAAAAAGGGCCAAGGTGGGGGCAGGGCGGGATGGAATACCACACAGCGAACCTGGCAGCACAATCTGAAGGAGCCCGCACCCCTCCGCAGGAATCCTCAGACCTGCCTGGAGGCCAGAGTCTGACCCCTTTGGGTGGATGGCCTTAGAACAGGAGCAGGACACCTGAGAACACTAGGGAAAGCTTGGGAGACACAGGGACGGGAGAAACAGACACAGGCCTGCAGAGGGAAGTGGGGGTAGGGGGTCTGTGCTCTCTTCCAGGGCAGGTTGCCCCAGGGTCCGCATTCACTCACCAGTTCAGATGGAATGTCAGTGCACAGGATCAGGGATTCCAGGCAGCCCAGGGTCGCAGCCCAGAAAAAAAGGGCCAAGGTGGGGGCAGGGCGGGATGGAATACCACACAGCGAACCTGGCAGCACAATCTGAAGGAGCCCGCACCCCTCCGCAGGAATCCTCAGACCTGCCTGGAGGCCAGAGTCTGACCCCTTTGGGTGGATGGCCTTAGAACTAGAGCAGGACACCTGAGAACAACTAAGAAAATATCACTGGTGCTACTGTGTTGAGAGGTCAGCGAGGTATGAAAGTGCATCTCCAGAAGTCGTCATCAGGACTGCAGTGTCCCAAAGAATGATGGATCCTCTGGCAGACTGTCAGGTCCTCTTACAGGCCAAGCAGCTCTCAGACAAAGGCCTACCCTGCCCCAGGCAGGCCAATGTAGGAGGGGACCTCACACGGGCCTGGGTGCATTCAATTCCAGGTCCCCAGAGCCCAAACAGGCTGAGCTGTGGGTTTTTGTGGCCCCAAAGACGGGAGGATGAGGCAGGGGGAGGGGGGAAGGATTCTGGGTGCAAGCTGGGAAGGGACAGGAAGAGAGAGGCAGTATCCGGGGAGAATAACCACTGCAGGAAGAGCAGGATGTGTGCTGGTGGCAGGGGGAGTTGTGGAGTGTCTGTGGTCCCTCTCTGGGCAGCTGCCGCGGTTCAGGCACTCATTCCTCACTCACCCCAAAGAATGATGGATCCTCTGGCAGACTGTCAGGTCCCCTTGCAGGCCAAGCAGCTCTCAGACAAAGGCCCCAAAGAATGATGGATCCTCTGACAGACTGTCAGGTCCCCTTGCAGGCCAAGCAGCTCTCAGACAAAGGCCTACCTTGCCCCGGGCAGTCAAATGAAGGAGGGGACCTCACACGGGCCTGGGTGCACTCAATTCCAGGTCCCCAGAGCCCAAACAGGCTGAGCTGTGGGTTTTTGTGGCCCCAAAGACAGGAGGATGAGGCAGGGGGAGGGGGGGAGGATTCTGGGTGCAAGCTGGGAAGGGACAGGAAGAGAGAGGCAGTATCCGGGGAGAATAACCTCTGCAGGAAGAGCAGGAAGTGTGCTGGTGGCAGGGGGAGTTGTGGAGTGTCTGTGGTCCCTCTCTGGGCAGCTGCCGCGGTTCAGGCACTCACTCCTCACTCACCCCAAAGAATGATGGATCCTCTGGCAGACTGTCAGGTCCCCTTGCAGGCCAAGCAGCTCTCAGACAAAGGCCCCAAAGAATGATGGATCCTCTGGCAGACTGTCAGGTCCCCTTGCAGGCCAAGCAGCTCTCAGCCCACATTTTCTTTATCCATTCTTCAGTTGAGAGTCACCTAGGTTGTTTCCAGGTTCTGGCTACTATGAATAATGCTGCTATGAACACAACTGAGCAAATGTCCTTGCGGTATGAGTATGCATACTTTGGGTATATGCCCAAGAGTGGTATTGCTGGGTCTTGAGATAGATTGATTCCCAATTTTCGAGAAACTACCACACTGATTTCCAAAGTGGCTTTAGAAGTTTGCACTCTTACTGGCAATGGAGGAGTGTTCCCCTTACTCTGCATCCTCTCCAGGATAAGCTATCTTTGGTGTTTTTGATCTTATCCATTCTGACTGGTATAAGATGGTATCTCAGAGTCATTTTGAATTGCATTTCCTTGATGACTGAACCTGACCAAATTGGGAGCGTGGGGTTGGGGGGAGTAGGGAGGATGGAAGGGGAAGACAAGTGGAAAAGAGGAAGGGGAGGAAAACTTGAGGAAACAGGATAGTTGAGAAGGAGAAAGAACAGAGATGAGAGCGAGGAAAGTGATATTTTGATTGAGGGAGCCATTATGGGTCTAGCAAGAAACCTGGCACTAGAGAAATTCCCAGGAATCCACAAGGATGAACCCTGCTAAAACCCTAAGCAATAGATTAGAAGGTGCCTGACCTGGCCTTGCCCTGTAGTCAGACTGATAAATATCTTAAATATCACCATAGAACCTTCATCCAGCAACTGATAGAAACAGAATCAGAGATCCATAGCGGAGCACTGGACTGAGCTCCCAAAGTCCAGTTGAAGAGTGGAAAGACTGAGAATATGAGCAAAGAGGTCAAGGCCATGATGGGTACACCCACTGAAACAGTTTACCTTAGCTAATAGGAGCTCACCAACTCCAGCTGGACAGGAAAGGAGCCAGCATAGGTCCAAACTAGTCCCTCTAAATGTGGGTGACAGTTGTATGGCTGGGGCAGACTGCATGGCCACTGGAAGTGGCACCAGGATTTATCCCTACTGGTTGTACTGACTTTTTTGGAACCTGTTCTCTTTGGATGGATACCTTGGTCAACCTAGATATATTAGGGAGGGCCTTGAACTTTCCCCAAAGCAATGTACTTTACCCTCTGAGGAGTGGATGGGAAGATGGGGTGGGGAAGTTAGGTGGAGGGAATGAGAAGAGGGGAGAGAATAGTTACTGGGATTGATACGTAAAATGAAAAAAAATTGTTTTCTTTTTTTTCATATTTTTTATTAAAAATTTCCATCTTCTCCCCTCCCACTTCCCTCTCCTCTCCTCCACCCATACTCCCACTCCCACCCTCTCCGGGCCAAAAAGCCATCAGGGTTCCCTACACTATGTTAAGTCCAAGGTCCTCCCAACTCCCCCCAGGTCCAGGAAGGTGAGCATCCAAACGGACAAGGCTCAGACAGAGCCCATCCATGCCATAGAATCAAAGACCATCGCCATTGTCCTTGGCTTCTCAGTCAGCCTCCACTGTCAGCCACATTCAAAGAGTCCAGTTTGATCGCATGTTCCAGCAGTCCCATTCCAACTGGTCTTGGTGATCTCCCGTTAGTTCTGTCCCACCATCTCAGTGGGTGAACGCACCCTTCACAGTCCTGACTTTGTTGCTCATGTTCTCCCTCCTTCTGCTCCTCATCAGGACCTTGGGAGCTCAGTCCAGTGCTCCAATGTGGGTCTCTGTCTCTATCTCCATCCATCATCAGATGAAGGTTCTATGGTAATATGCAAGATAATCATCAGTGTGGCTATAGGACAAGACCAGTTCAGGCACCCTTTCCTCTGCTGCCCAATAAACAAGCTGGGGATATCTCCTTAGACACCTGGGAACCCGTCTAGAGTCCAGACTCTTGCCAACCCTAAAATGGCTCCCGTAATTAAGATATATACTTCCCTGCTCCCCCAACCACCCTTCTCCCATCCCAACCAATCCATTCCCTCAAGCTCTCCCCATCCTCTCCTTCTCCCTTCTCTCCCTGCATCTCCCCTTATCCCCACCTCACCCCACCCCCGTGCTCCCAACCTCTTCCCAGCAATTTTGTCCATTTCCACTATGCAGGATGATAACAATATGTTTTTCTTTGAGTTCACCTTCTTATTTAGCTTCTCTAGGCTCACGAATTATAGGCTCTATGTCCGTTATTTATGGCTAGAATCCACTTATGAGTGAGTACATAACATATTCCTCTTTTTGGGTTAGAGTTACCTCACTCAGTAAAGTGTTTTCTATTTCCATCCGTTTGCATGCAAAATTCAAGATGTCATTGTATTTTACCGCTGAGTAGAACTCTAAAGTATGTGCCACACCTTCTTTATACATTCTTCTATTGAATGGCACCTAGGCTGTTTCCAGGTTCTGGAAACAGCTGCCCAAGGAACTAACTGGGGGCGTCTCCCTGGAAACCTGGGAACCCCTCTAGGGTCAAGTCTCTTGACAACCCTCAGATGGCTCCCTAAATTAAGATATATGCTTCCCTGCTCCCATATCCACCCTTCCTGTATCCCAAGCATCCCATTCCTCCGAGCTCCCCCCATTCTCCCCTTCACGCTTTTCTCTCCCCATCTTCCCTTGGCCACGTCTCACCCAACCCTCAAGTTCCCAATTTTTGCCTGGCGATCGTTTCTACTTCCAATATCCAGGAGGATTACTATATCTTTTTGGGGGGGTTCACCTTCTTATTATCTTCTCAAGGATCCCAAATTATAGGCTCGATGTCCTTTAATTATGGCTAGAAACCGATTGTGGTTTATAGGCTGGTTTTATTTGCTTTATGTTTAAAAACTACCTATGAGTGAGTACATTTGATAATTGTCTTTCTATGTCTGGGATACCTCACTCAAAATAATGTTTTCTAGGTCCATCCATTTTTCTGTGAAATTCAAGATGTTATTTGTTTCTGCTGTGTAGTACTCCATTGTGTAAATGTACGTTTTCCTCATCAATTCTTTGGTCGAGGGGAATTGGGGTTGTTTCCAGGTTCTGGCTATGACAAACAAAGCTGCTATGAACATAGTTGAGCACATGTCCTTGTGGCATGATTGACCATCCTTTGGATACATACCCCAAAGTGGTATTACTGGGTCTTGGGAAAGGTTGTTTCCTAATTTTCTGAGAAATCACCACAGTGATATCCAAAAGGGCTGTACCAGCTTGCATTCCAACCAGCCATGCAGAAGTGTTCCCTTTTCCCCACAACCTCTCCAGCATAAGTTACCATCAGTGTTTTTGACTTAGCCATTCTTACAGGTGTAAGAATGTAAGGGTGGAATCTCAGAGTTGTTTTGATTTGCGTTTCTCTGAAGACTAAGGATGTTGAACATTTCCTTAAGTGTCTTTCAATCATTATAGATTCCTTTGTTGAAGTTCTCTTTTTAGGTCTGTACTCCTGGGGTTTTTTTGTTTGTTTTTTGTTTTTTGTTTTGTTTTATGGATTATGTGTTCTTTTGGTGACCAATTTCTTGAGTTCTTTGTATAGTTTGGAGATCAGACCTTTGTCTGATGTGGGGTTAGTGAAGATCTTGTCCCATTCTGTAGGCTGTTGTTTTGTCTTGTTGACCATGTCCTTTGCTTTACAGAAGCTTTTCAGTTCCAGGAGGTCTCATTTATTAATTGTTTCTCTCAGTGTCTGTGCTACTGGGGTTATATTTAGGAAGTGGTCTCCTGTGCCAATGTTTTCAAATATACTTCCTACTTTCTCTTCTATAAGGTTCAGTGTTACTGGCTTTGTGTTGAGGTCTTTGATCCATTTGGACTTGAGTTTTATGCATGGTGATAGATATGGGTCTATTTTCATTCTTCTACACGTTGATATCCAGTTATTCCAGCACCACTTGTTAAATATGCTTTTTTTTTCCATTTGATATTTCTTGCTTCTTTGTCAAAAATCAGGTATTCGAAGATGTGTGGATTAATATCTGGGTCTTCTATTCGGTTCCATTGGTCTTCGTGTCTGTTCCTATGCCAATACCAGGCTGTTTTCAGTACTGTAGCTCTGTAGTAGAGTTAATATCAGGGATTGTGATGCCTCCAGTAGTTCTTTTATTGTACAGGATTGTTTTGGCTCTTCTAGGTTTTTTGCTTTTTCATATGAAGTTGAGTACCATTCTTTTGAGGTCTGTGAAGAATTTTGCTAGGATTTTGAAGGGCATTGCTTTGAATTTGTAGATTGCTTTTGATAAGATTGCCATTTTTACTATGTCAATTCTGCCTACCTAAGAGCATGGGAGATCTTTCTACTTTCTGGTGTCTTCTTCAATTTCTTTATTCAAAGAGTTAAAGTTCTTGTCATACAAGTCTTCCACTTGTTTGGTTAGAGTTACACCGAGATATTTTATGCATTTGTAGCTGTTGTGAAGGGTGTTGTTTCTCTGATTTCTTTCCCGGCCCTTTTATTATCTCTGTATAGGAGGGCTACTGATTTTTTTGAGTTCATATTGTATCCTGCTACATTACTGAAAGTGTTTATGAGTTGTACAAGTTCCTTGGTAGAATGTTTGGGATCGATTATGTAAGCTATCATATGATCAGCAAACAGTGAGAATTTGACTTATTCTTTTCCGATTTGTATCCCCTTGATCTCCTTTTGGTGTCTTATCGCTCTAGTTGGGACCTCAAGAACTATATCGAATAGATATGCAGAGAGTGAACAACCTTGTCTTGTTCCTGATTTCAGTGAAATCACTGGGAGTTTCTCTCCATTTAGTTTGATGTTAGCTGTTGGCTTGTTGTATATTGCCTTTATTATGTTTAGGTATGTTCCTTGTATCCCTGCTCTGTCCAAGACCTTTACCATGAAGGGATGTTGTATTTTGTCAAAAGCTTTTTCAGCATCTAATGAGATGATCATGTGGTTTTTATTTTTCAGCTTGTTTATATGGTGGATTACATTGACAGATTTTCATATGTTGAGCCACCCCTCATCACTGGGATGAAGCCAACTTGATCATGGTGGATGATGGTTCTAATGTGTTCTTGGATTCGATTTGCTAGTATTTTATTTAGTATTTTTGCATCAATGTTCATGAGTGAGATTGGTTTGTAATTCTCTTTCTTAGTAATGTCTTTGTTTAGTTTGGGAAATTGTAGCCTCATAAAAAGAGTTTGGCAATGTTCCTTCTGTTTCTATTGTGTGGAATAATTTGAGGCATACTGGTATTCTTTTTTGAATGTCCTGTAGAATTCTGAGCTGAAACCATCTGGTACTCGGCTTTTTTTGGTTGGGAGACTTGATGACTGTTTCTATTTCCTCAGCAGTTATAGATCTGTTTGTTTATCTGGTCTTGATTTAATTTTGGTAAGTGATATTCATCCAGAACATTGTTCATTTCCTTTAATTTTTCCAATTTTGTGGAGTACAGGTTTTCAAAATATGATGATTCTTTGTATTACCTCTGTGTATGTTGTTATGTCCACTTTTCATTTCTGATTTTGTTAATTAGGATATTCTCTCTCTGCCTTTTGGTTAGTTTGGATAAAGGTTTGTCTATTTTGTTGATTTTCTCGAAGAACAAACTCTTTGTCTCATTGATTCTTTGTATTGATTTCTTGGTTGCTATTTTGTTGATTTCAGCTCTCAATTTGATTATTTCCTGCCATCTAGTTCTCTTAGGTGAGTTTGCTTCTTTTTGTTCTAAAGTTTTCAAATGTTCTGTTAATGTAAAAATCTGTGGGATTTTTCCAGCTTATTTATGTAGGCATTTAGTACTATGAACTTTCTTCTTAACACTGCTTTCATTGTGTCCCATAAATTTGGGTATGTTGTGTGGTGATTTTCACTGAATTTTAGGAAATCTTTAATTTCTCCCTTTATTTCTCCCTTGACCCATTGATGATTCAGGTGAGCATTGTTTAACTTCCATGTGTTTGTAGGTTTTCTGGAATTAGTATTGCTGTTGACTTCTAGTTTTAAAGAATGGTGATCTGATAAGGTACATTGAGTTATTCCAATTTTTTTGTATTTGTAGAGGTTTGTTTTGTTACCAAGTATGTGGTCAGTTTTTGAGAAGGTTCCTTGAGGTGCTGAGAAGAAGGTATATTCTTTTCTGTTTGGATGGAATATTGTATAGATGTCTGTTAAGTCCATTTGAGTCATAACATCTGTTAGTTCTTTTATTTTTCTATTCACTTTTTGTCTGACTGACATGTCCAGTGGTGAGAGGGGAGTGCTGAAGTCTACCACATAATAGTGGGAGTGTGTGGGTTTAATAATAGTGTGTGAGGTTTAATTTATGATTTAAGCTTTGGACATGTTTCTTTTACTTATGAGGGTGCCTTTGTATTTGGGGCATAGATGTTCCATATTGAAATTTCCTCTTCATGGATTTTTCCTGTGACTAATAGGAAATGCCTTTTTTCTCTCTTGACTGATTTTATCTTTTTTTTAAAATATTTATTTATTTATTATGTATACAATATTCTGAATATGTGTGTATGTATGCAGGCCAGAAGAGGGCACCATACCCCATTACAGATGGTTGTGAGCCACCATGTGGTTGCTGGGAATTGAACTCAGGACCTCCGGAAGAGCAGGCAATGCTCTTAACCTCTGAGCCATCTCTCCAGCCCCGACTGATTTTATCTTGAAGACTATTTTGTTAGATATTAGGATAGGTACACCCGCTTGTTTCTTGGGTCCATTTGATTGGTATATTTTTTCCCAGCCTCTGAAATGATGGCTGTCTTTGAGGTTGAGATGTGTTTCTTGTATGCAGAAGAAGGATGGATTCTCTTTTCATATCCAATTTGTTAGACTGTACCTTTTTATAGGTGAGTTGAGTCCATTTACATTAAGGGATAATAATGACCAGTGATTGTTATCTCCTGTTAATTTGGTTTTCATTGTTGGTGATGTTAATTAGTATGTTTTTCCCTTCTTTGGGATTTGCTGCTTTGAAGCCATCAATTGTCTCTGTTTTTGTTGGTGTAGCCATCTTCTTGGGTTGGAGTTTTCCTTCTAGTATTTTGTGTATTGCTGATTCTGTGGCTAGGTATTGGTGAAATCTAGTTTTGGCATGAAATATCTTGTTTTGCCCATCTATGATGATTGAAAATTTTGCTGGGTATAGTAGTCTGGAATGGAATCCGTAATCTCTTAATGTCTGCATAAGGCTGACAACAACCTTCTGGCTTTCATTGTCTCAATAAGAAGTCAGGTGTGATTCTTATAGTTCTAACGTTTATGTTACTTGGCCTTTTTCCTTTGCATCTCAATATTTTTTCTTTACTCTGTATGCTTAATTTTTTGAGTATTATGTGGTGAGAGGACTTTTTTTGGATCCATTCTATTTGGTCTTTTGTAAGCTTCTTGTATCTTTATAGGCATTTCTTTTTTTAGGTCGGGAAATTTTTCTTCTATGATTTTGTTAAGTATATTTTCTGTGCTTTTGAGTTGAAATTCTCCTTCTTCTATACCTATTATTCTTAGATTTGGCTTTTTCATGATGTCCCATATTTCCTGGATATTTTGTGGTAAGCTTTTGTTAGATTTAATGTTTTCTTTTACTGATGAGTCTATTTCCCTATTTCTTCAGCGCTTCTGATTCTCTTTTCCATCTCTTGTATTCTGCTGTTCATGCTTGTGTTTGTGATTCCTGATCGTTTTCTCATGATTTCTGTTTCTCAATTTCCTCAGCTTGTGTTTTCTTTATTGTCTCTATCTCAGTTTTCAAGTCCTGAATAGTTTCTTTCATATGTTTGATTTCTTTTTCTTGTTTTTTTAAAGTGATTTGCTGATGTCTTCCAATTTTTGTTTATGTTTTCCTTCATTTCTTTAAGGGAATTTCTCATTTTTTCTTTAAGAGTTTCAAACATTCTCTTGAAGTTATTTTTTAGGTCATTTTCGTCTGCTTCATCAATATTTGGTTGTTCAGGTCTTGCTGTTTTAGGGTCTTTAGGTTTTACTGGTGTTGTGTTCCTCTTTGTGGTGTTGCATGTGTTCTTACCTTTTCTACTCATCTTTTTAATAGGTTTGGTTGGAGCTGTCTGAAATTCTGTTGAACAATCTTCTAGGTGCCAGTGAATTCCAAGCTTAGATGGTTGTTCCTCATGGTACACTCAGTGCCACAGTTCTAATTACCCTATTGGTTACTCTGTGTTCCTAGAGATAGCTCAGTGCTCCTGTGCTTTGCTCTGCTCCCTTGGAGTTTGCTGTCTCAGGCTTACTTTGGCCTAGGTTGCCAGCTTTGCCCTGTTTCTGTAAATCCTGATCTGGATCTTTTCCTGCAGAAGTCCCTGGCTTGGAGTAGGATCTGG